>NW_024582472.1:502687-791791 GCF_018398535.1 Haplochromis burtoni
GGGGGGTATTCAACAGAAGGCAAATTATGTATTTCATTTTAGCCTTAGTAGTGCTGGAAAGTACTTTATTGACTGCTCATTGAAACACTGAAACACATTACTGACAACAGAGAAAGGTTCTGGTTTGCTATTTGGAGCAATCTTGAGTTCAGTATCTTGCCCATTGGCATGTAAAGGAGCTGGGTATCAAATAATTAGTGGACAATCCACTCTACCACCTGAGCAACTATCCACAGCTCTTGTGTGTTTATGTGTGGAATGGAAGAATATTTTTTTCAACCACAATGAAAATCAATACAGTTGAGAATTGATAGTGTCATAAACAGTCCCATGGTTATTGCCTAGTCGATATGGCCTATCTAGTCATCCAGCCCCAGCTGAGCCTGCATAGATATGGCCAATGGCGGTGGATGTTACACACGTTTATACCAGTTTACAACCAAAAGCAGTCCAGTGTGTCACAGAGTGCCAGTAACAGCTTGGTACCTGAATGCTGAGACCTCTTTGACCAAAAGGCATTTACGCCTAATTGTTTTCCTTTTTTTGTGAATCAAAAAACGGATTTTTCCCCTAATGATTTAAAGACACACAAGGCCCTGGTTTTACTTCAAAGTAAATTTGTTACTTTCCTATTTTCTTACCTAAACTACATTAGCACCAGAAATGGCTTTTAAAATGAACATTTTAAGCATTTCACACAGTAACTGTAATATCATTTTCGACTTGTGTAAATTGAAAACTATGGGTCTTGGTTCAGTTGATTTCTCTTAGGTGTGAAAACATGGTGGAAAAATATCAACGTGCTGGGCCCCATGATTTGCCTTTCACCCACCCATTATCGTAGGCAAACTATGGGTATATGACATCATTACAGTAAATGTCCTTCATACTATACTCTGAAAGAATAATTTGCTCTGCTCATGTGACTGTAGTTTTTTGGTTATGCCACTTTTGTTAAAGCATTCAAAAGCAGTAGAGGCCTAGTGAAGTGGAAATCGTCTGAAATACATGCTTTTTTTTTGTTTCAAGGTGAGATACAGGGCAGATATATGTATACAGTTATGTGTTTGTCAATCTATTTGTATGAGCAAGAATACATTAAAAGATTACAATAAAAACAATTTTTTTGAAACTAGGGAGAGGAATGGAGCATGTGCAGAAGAAGAACCAGTTAAAATTTTGATTCAGTGTGGTTCAAAACCAAATGCCATCATCCTTGGCATAGCATGCAATCATTCCATACCCTTTTCTATGGTTGTCTTTGGGCTTTTTGCTTGGACCTGTCTTAGGTGAATCAAAACTATAGAAATTACAGGTTGCCCATGTGGAATGATTTTTTTTTTTTTAAATTATGCTTACCCTCACTTACCACATTATACATTTTGCCTGTGAAAATCTATAAATCAATTTAGTGTTTAAATTTCAAAACATAAATGATGTAAAAGTTATGATGGCTTATTTAGAAGCTGCTAAAAATGTTGTAGCTTCTGTTTTACTGTAGAAAATTTAATGTTTGCAATATTAAGATTTAGAATATTCCAACCAGGTAATTATGGCTATTAATATGGCCGTAGATGGGTGTAAAACTCTAAAAGATGCAAAGACACTAATACCTTAATAATTTTAAAAAGTAATTTGCTGGGGTTAGAGAGCTATGATTGTGCTTGTTAGTTGGAAGTAGGTGTCATCACCTGACAGTCTGTAGACAGAGTCTGACAAATACTCTAAACTTGGTGACACACAATTGAGTTTTACGGATTAAATTAGGCTTGTCTGTGGGATGATGATTGCAGGTTACACCTTGTTGCTCTGTTTGACTGGCCTCAGTCACCCAACCCTGTCATTAATATCTGTAGTGCAGGCCCATTAGCTAGCTGGACTATCACCTGAGCAGGTCATAACAAATTTGAAGATGAAGCAAAATGTTTTGCAAAATGCTGGTATCTTGATATGTAATTGAGTGGGAGATCATTTCAGGATACAGAAATCCATTAAACAAAACAAAACAATGAAAGGATAGCATTCTTGATTTAAGACCTATGACAGAGTTTTGACTTCTGCTGTTTGTAAACTGTCTAACAACTTGAATCAAATATGGCTCAGTAAAGGAAAAAGAACTTAAATCATAAATCTTATTAAGCAGGAATCCACATCTCTTGCAACAACAAGTAGGCTGACATAAGTGTTATTTGTTTTTGTTTTCTTTTGTATGAATTCCCATCCCTTTCTTCTTACCAAGCCATTGTTAGTCCATGCCTTTTTGGGCTACATAGTGAACTGTTTTCTGATCTGATGCCCCCAGCAGGATGCGATCATCTGTCTGTGCCTTGACCTTTATGGTCATGGTGACATGTGGGTACTGTTATGGAACTTAAACATGCTTTGAACTTGAACAATTATTGCCAGGATTGAAAGAAGACTCATGTTACAGTCAAATGTTTTGCCCGAGCCATTGGTTCACCTTAAGCACCACTCCCACTCCACACTTTGTCACTTTGTAATGATGTCACCTTACTTTATCCTTTGCTCCCATTATAGTTACAAGAGCTGCTGGAGGACTTTGTCAGTTGATCGATGCAGCTCTCCACCCTCAGGAGTTTCATACAGAAATATAAATGCTTCTGAGGCGAACCAAATAATTTTTTCAGTTCACATAATTGTAAAGTTAATTATATAAGACAACTGACAAAGCATATTAAAAGAGATAAAAGTGATAAAGATAAGTAAAAGATAAAATGAAAGGATTTGCAAATGATAAAGGGCTTCATCAACAATCTACTAATGGTAATTTTGTGGAGAAACTGTTTTGGACTACAGCTGTTGTGTGTTTATCTGTTCCTGGACATCCTAACACTTCACAGCAAGAAAAACACAGGTGTAACTAATCCCATCAGTGAAAAGTTGTTTATTTCAGTTTTAAAGTGATACAGTCATTTTAATACCATCTGTGCTTTCACTCTTGTGATGTTTTTGAAACTTCCCTAAAAGGCAATGGTGTTTTAAAGGAATTTGATCCGTGTTGTTTAGTGTCTGGAAAGTGCCAATTAAAAAAGGAAAACAAATACTTTTGAGAGGCACATTTTTCTAATTACTCTGGGCCATAAATTAAGTCACTTGTGACTTCAGACCACAAAGGTACAGTTATCAAGTCGTAGAGTTCTTGAATTAATCATAATTTGGAGACATTTTTTAAAATGTGTTTTGTTTGAAGGGGTCTCAAGAGAAAATGCTGTGTAAAAACATAGATGAATACAGTCCATCAAATAAAGATGCAATTAGTCTTAAGAGCTTTACAGAAGAAGCCAAATGGACTTTAGGTTTGCAAAAATGGTTTCACCTCTCATCCAAGAGGCTTCTTCATTTCTGAAGAAGGATGCAATTACTTTCATTTCACCAGTTACTTCACTAAGACTAAACATTATTATGAGCTCTAGAGACAGAGACCTCTTTTATCCTCTCTTAATATCTGCCATCAATCTTTCTCTCATTTTAATCAAAAGACCCATTATTAGCACATATTGCCTCTGTCTGTATACACATACAGGAAAGTGTACTTTTACTGACTCATACTGTACATACTCATACTGACACACAGCCCAAAGCCAGCGTACAAATTTTGTCCAAACTAAAAAGAGAATATCTAGGTTAGTGTGAGCCCTGGGGCTAATTCAAGTATTATTTTATGGTTGTATTTATATTTATTTATTAACATCACGTTCTCCTGGGGACCATGAGTAAGTCATTGTTGCTAAGGTGCGCGCAAACCCTGCAAACCGCTTCAGATTAATTGAATGTTTTGGATATAATTTGCATAAATCCAACATGTGCATGTTGGTGTTTGTTCAGTGAGTCAGCTTAGAGGAGGTGGCGCTGGTGGAGTCGTGCTTTTAAAATAATGAACTGATCCTGTGCAGGGCCTACGAGGGTTTTCAAAAAATAGAGTTTGACCAAAATGATTGCCCAGGAGAAAAGGAATTACATAAACATGGACCTCCCACATTTAGACATGTTTTAATTGCAGGCACGTCATAGAAGATAAAATATACAACAGAAAGCTGCCATGACGCAGCTGTAAGGGTCATAAAATAACACACTGGAGCTTAACTGTTTCTGAGATTAGGTAAGATTCAAAATATTTTTATACTGGTTATGGTAATACCAGTTCCTAAAAGGTTATATTTTGACATATGTCTGTGTTAATACTGAATCTTAACAGTTAAAGAAACAGATTTATTCTCTTTAGTTAAAATTTGAGAGCCTATACTTTATTAAACACCAAAATCAATATTAAATTACAACAAAGTTGAAAGTGCTGAAGATTTTTACTTCAAAAAACATAAATATCAAAACACAGTCTTCATTCTCTGGCACTGTCTGTATGTGTAGAAAAGAGTCATAAAAATCCTGTTATGTTTTCATCCACCTTAAAGTGGAACAAAGGTGTGTCTGTGTTTGATGTCAAAGTTCAATAACTCTGTTGTCTCGTGCTTTGTTGGCCTTGTTGACTGCATGCTTCCCTGTCCTTCTTTTTTTGTTCTCAATTCTTTTAATAGCCCATCTTTAACCTCTTTAATCCCTTTGCTTTTTTCATATCAGTTTTGTTTATTTGAACTGTAAATAGAAACCTTTACTTAAACTGTTGCAAAGGAAGATGCAATTTGTTCTCGCAAAAAACAAACAAACAAACAAAACGTGCTATAGCTTCCTGCCTGTTCAGTTTTTTAAAGCCAGTGTGAGGTGAGTAGTTGTCAGATGTTCTGATTTAGAGTTTGTAGATAAAATATTTACATGGAAATATTTGATGTGGGATCCTCAGACAAACCGAATGTCTGACAAACATAAAAGTGCCATAAAGAAGTCAAGTACACTGATTTGCTGTTGCCTACACTGGCCAAAAAGCACCACAACTATGAAATGAATGTCTGTCTAGGTGTAAAATATTTACAAGGCCATTGCACTATAGGAGCAGTCACCCTACCCTCATAGCAGTCACAAATTTTGGTCCTAATTTTCCATTCCTCTGAATGTTATGTTATCCACTTGTAGAAATGTGCATATACTACCTGAGCTCTCACACATATTTTCTGATACTTTAATAAGTTTTTATTACCGTATTGAGATCAGATTTTCTGTGTATATTTTTCCTCATTAAGGGGAAAATTAACTATTGAACTCTAGATTATCTATGCAGATATTTCACAGTATGGCATAGTTATCGTTTAAAACTATCAAGATAACAGTGGTGAATGCAGCTGTCAGATAAAAAAACAACTGAAAATCCTGTGCTGCAGTTTACATTTAGAAATATGTTTTATTCTGTTGGGAATTAAAAATAAAAACAGAACTTCTAACTCTTGCTTGGATTTTTTTTTAAAGCAGCTGGGGTGGTTCTTTACTTTTTTGGTGCAAACTTTAGAATTGTTCAGTTAGGATTGAATAAGTTTAAAACCAGAAATCTGTTCAGAACAAAACCTATTCCAATGAAAATGGTGGTCTCACCACCTTCCATATATTTCTGAGAGAGAGGCAACATTTTAAATTGCCAATTAAATGCATTAAATTGCTGTTCTTGTTTTCATTAATACAGCTTCAATACTGAGCTTTTGTAGTTAAATGCTTTCTTCTCCTGCTCGTCATCTCTACTTCTTTCTTTGTTGTGTGTGTGGTTGTAACCTGTTGATCCTACAGCTCCCAGCCAGACGTGCCCACAGATAAACCTCCTGCTCTTCACCTTTTACTTTCTCTTATGTGCAAAATTGGCTGTGAGGGACTGTTGAATAATTTAGCAGCCTGGTGATGGGGCTCTGTGACACTGCTCTTAGTGTGTTTACTTGTTTCTGTGTGTGTGTGTGTGTGTGTGTGTGTGTGTGTCTGTGTGTGTGTCTGTGTCTGTGTTTGTATTTATTTAGGGAGGAGGGGTTTGGAAAAAGACAGTGTGTGAGAGAGACTGTGAGTTTGGGGGGAAAAAAACAAGACAGTAGACCACACACACTATTGACAGGGTTGGAAGAAAATGTTCAGCTGAAAAGGCACTAGCACAGATAGTTGCCAGAGAGGATGAATGGCTTTAATGAGAAAACTCCAGGCTTTGCTCTAGAGGGACAGACACACAGACCGACCCCTCTGTATTCATGGGATTTCTCTGAAAAAGCTTTCACAGTGAATGAAGGATGGTCTTTGTGCAGCAGAATGAGTGTGACCAGTGCTCTGCGTATGTTTGTGTGCCTGCATATGTGTGAGTATGCCTAGCTTTCATTACCATTTTCAGACAAGTGCACATGTGTCCAACGCACAAGGTATGCTGGTGATGCATTAATTGGGGGATGTTTTAGATACCACACAGGTCGGCTACTTCATTACCTCAGTACAAATGAAAATCACTCGTATAGAGAGGCTTGGTACTGTGAATTTGCTTTACAAGACTCCAAATTAGGATAAAATACTTTTGTAGCTTCTTGGATGGAAAAATGTTTCAAAGCAACTCAGAATAATCTCCTCTGAACTTTTAGGTCTTGGAAAGAACATTTCAAAGATGATCCTTGTATATGCTGAGACTTATGTTAGATTATCTGTGTGATTTGATTTTGCTGGCTTTATCTTTCACTGTGCCGAGATGGATAGAAGCAGTTTTTCCAGTGCAAACAATCAGAAGTAATGACTTTATTTTTAGCAAACCAACATTTCTATCTTCACAGAACTCTTTTTGTCCTGCATTTACTTTTTTATTCCAATACACATTGTCAAACAGAAATTAAACCTTTTTTAAATTTAAGATTTAAATTTACATGGAATTAAATGCAAAATGTTTCTATCTAAAAAAATCTTTTTATTTTTCATTCAGTTACTTTAGAAATGAATTAACTGTTTGTTTATTGAAATTTTCAATACATTTTCATCACTACTCTCTCCACGTCTTAGATTAGATTAAGTTTTTAGGCCTCTCAAGTCTAAGAGGCCCAAAGCCAAAGATATAATAGGCCTCCAAATCATTCTCATGTGTGAAGGCTTTTATGTATCTTGGTTGTGCTTGTTCCATTCTCATTACATAACACTCTGTAGGTCTACATAATTGAAAATGGCTTTTCTACATCAATGTGGCGATTAAAATTGCCATTGACCTACAAAGCTGTAAGACACAAAAGGGCCGTCCTCCTCTGCTTTGTCACAAGTGTGCATTGTGTAACTTGGGACTATTGAGAGCCGTTCTACTGTAATAGACATTGCGAGTAACATTAGGGCCATTGTTGCTGGAGGTGCCCCTGAATCCGAATTTTCAAAATTATTGAAATGGCAATAATTGCAGGCTTATATAAAGTACAATATGCCTCTTTCAGAGGCAGGATTTCAACTTCAGTATTGTGTAAGAGCATAAACATAAATGAAGCAATGGAATAAATTTCATAGCATTCGTTGCTAGTAGATAACTAAAGTCTTAGGTTCTGTTCTGACCAATTCTGCTTAAATAGAGGGACTGGGTAACACTATGGTAATATTGGATGAACCAGGACCTTATTTTAGTTACAGTGAATTGGCATGTCTTGGCACTTTATGGTTGATTACAGTAACTTAATCACCCCTTTCGGGATGTACTTCACAGTAGCTGCAGCAATGTGCTGGTAACATTATCTCTTATACACTAGACTCACTCAAAACACTGGACCCACGTCACACACAATTTACACATACTTGCGCTTTGACCTTTTGGAAGATATGGGTATCAGCCTTCAATTTCACTTCAATAAGAGTACAGCACAGAGTGACGCTTTGAAGCATTGTCTTTCAGGGACTTTCATGGCTGTTTTGAAAATGCATTTTAACAGTGAATATCTTTTAAAGGCTGAAAGAATTTAAGATTATCAACATGTGTTAATGACAGTAGTGACCGGGAACATTTGGGTGGCATTATTTTACAATTAGAGATTTATTCAAAGTTTTCTGTCTTGAATGATCAAAAAAGCTGTCTGGAGACACAGTATTGCGCACTTTATACACCACCATTAGTGACCCAGTGACATTATCTTCTGTCTAAATGCTGGTTCTTAAACCTGTTTTTGTTATGTATTCTGGCAGTGTATTTGCAAGAACAAACGTTTTTGAATCCTTTATAGTGAACCCAAGCTGTTTTAATGAGAAATCATCTTTGTAAAATATGGGTTTGGCTTATTTATTGGATGACTTGATTGACAAGCTCTCTTCAGGTCATGGCACAGCGGCCATTGGTAAACAAGACATTTGTCTCTCTTGTGCTCTCTTTTTCTTTAAATCATCGTGTTGTTCATTTGCTTTTGAGTTTTGAGTAATTGTCTTGCATCACTCACCCTCTCTGACGTTTTAGGGTCATGGACTGCTCCCCTGACATTTTTTTTTTTTTTTTGTAAAATTTCTTGATTCAGATTTGAATTAAAAGTTTCTTCAGTTATTGCAAAGCATCCAGGCCCTGGGGTAGCAAGCCATGATATTGGCCTCCACTATGTTTCACAGCTGGAATACAGTTTTGTTGTTGAGCGGTGCCTTTTTGCCCCCCTCTAAATAGTTTAAATCATGTGACTGCAGAATATCATCCACAAGTGTTGTGGAACATCCAGCTGATATTATTTGGAGTATGCTTTAAAAATGTTTTCATCTTGCGCTTCTGTTAACACCATTCTTATTTAGTGTTTGTGTTACAGGGAACATGAATCCTTTGTTTTTTGTTGGGGTTTTTTTGTGATGGTTTTTGGCCAATCAAATCAAGACTTTTGCAGATGTTTTTCCCCCTATCCTTGCATCCTTATTTTACATTATGTGAATTTTCAGTGTAATCAGTGGTAGGAAGCATAACAACACTTCTTCTTTTTTTTCCCCTCCCCCTCACACAGTAGTAAACAGACAATCTTACCTAGAGCTGACAAATGCCACGGAGCCTTTTCTAGCTCTATGCATGATTTTTAAAATGCTTCCTGTGAAAGTTATGGCGATCCAGACATAGTTTTTTATAGAGTGGGGACTTAGTTTTTTCCCTTTTTTCTTTAAGGATGTGATTACTGACCAAAAGTCTTCCACATTTTTTTTTCCATTCACACAATGGAAACCCCCCAAAAACAAAAAAAAAAAAAAACCCCATTCTGCTGATAAAGCTGCCGATTACATTTGTTGTCTCTGCATTAGTTTAAGTCACGATCGTAGGCACACTAGCTCATCTCTAATCTGTACTTCATCCCCACGGTGCTTAAGCGAGATAGAAATGTAGAGGTCCATCAAAGTAATCTGTGCAGAGTTCATCATAAGTCATCTAAAGCACAAATAAAGTACCCACTGTAAGGTTCTGAGCTGTTGTTGCTTTAAGGCAACAAGAGCGAATCACTTCAAATAAACTAATGAGTAAGAATTGGCCCAGGGTTTAGGTCCGTGGATGGGCCACTTATTTGTCTAGTATTTGTCCCTCAATCCACCAACGCCTACATTTATGTTGGCATTAGGCTTAAAACTAATCTGAGAAGGTAACAGTCTTGTGTGCGTGTGTGCGTTTGTATGCATGCATGTCTCAGTAGTGCCACTAAGCTCTTGAGATGAGAGCTGCCCTGAAGTCTCCAAATCCTGCTTTACAGCATAAACTATGTATGTGTATGTGTGTATTCTTCACTGTGTGAAAATGAGTCACTGCTATAAAAATCCACACCATGCCACCCTGGCAGAATAATCAGAACATAATGTTTAGTTTCTTTCTATCTCACTGGATTAGTTTATTTTCATCCGGGAAGAATTTTTCGTGTTGTTGAAATAGCCTCGCATTTTGGTTCCCTCGGCTTTAAATAAAGCGGTGTATCACTATGGGACATGATTTTAAGCACAACTCCAAAATGACTCATCAAAAACCCACCTCAGTCATCCTCAGCCACACTGGGAGTCATTGATTACATTTGTAAACTCTGAGTATTAGTGTCATTCATTTAAATTTAGGAAAATCAACACTCAAAAAAGAAGGATGAACTATCAAACTAGCCTAACTGGTTTTTAGTGCTCCAATTATGCACATAATTCAAAAGTTGGCTACTGACACCATTTCTCGTGCTTTCAGTTCTTAGATTGCACAAAATTCCCCAGGTTTTCATGAAGGAAGTGATGTCATTGTTTATAACGTCTACAATCAGTTTTGTGACATTTTGTTTTTACATCTAAAAACTGAAACTAAAAGGGGATTAAAGTTGGACAAAGTCCATGTTTGACACCCTGAGATCTCAGTTGATGAATTGTTTGGCCAATCCCCTTGAAAGCCGTTTTTATTTTTTTGTTTTATTTTTTATTTTTTTCAACCAAAAACAAGAAATGCAATGTTAGGCGGTTGAAGCAGTTTTTGTTGGCCAAGTTGTGTCTTGGAAATTGACAACATGTGACTCAAGATTTCTGATTCATATCACAGTGTGTCATAACAGGAGGAACAGAAAGTAAGAGATGGATTTCAGGATTTTGATTTCTAGGCAATACACTAATGAAGTTTATGAAAGAATGTTAACATAGAATGTCAGAGATGGTGTTATGCATGTTTTCCAGAGCATACGTTACCTTAATTCTTCTGAACTTGGAATAAGAAGTAATTTGATTAGTATTTCACTCATTTATGTTTGTACAGGTGAGCATGGACTAGTTAAGAGCCTTAAAATCAGAAACTTTTCACATGGGCTGTCACACTCTTTAACTTATCTTCTACAAACCCACAATATCCCTAACCCTTTTTTAAGTCATTACCACATGCTCTGTGCCTTAGTCTCAGCCATTTTTCTGTTTTTTTTTTTCTGTTTGTTTTTTTTTCTTTGTTAAAGCACATTTCATCATGTCATGCTGCAGCTGGCCCGCTAACCTTTATAACCTTCTCTTTTCCTCCAACACCACGACTCACATGTATGCACATCCACTGAATGCTCTGAAACATTTGGTTAGCATTGCAGCAGTATGCTTCTCAGCCACCAGGCCAGGAGACATTCCAGTTTAACTTTCGTTTTTTTAATTTAATATGACCTCTTTTCTGTTTCATTCACATAAAATGTGTAAAGGACCAGTATTTACAAAATTGCCTTAAGACTCGATTATGTTCGCTTGTGACAACAGGGTTTATCTATTGTAACTCATTCTGCTGATTTATTCTTCATTTTTGTACTGTACATAAAATATTCATGTTTTTTTTTAAAATTCAAATGAAGTATCTTTACAGTCTGCATGCATTTTCTGTGTTTATACCTCTAACCCTTAATCCATTAACTAATTGCTCAGTTAACAGATAATTAATCAGCAATCCAATTTGATAAAAGATTGTTTCAATGAAATTATTACAATTTGTACAGCCATGTCACATAATTAACTGAACAAGATTTTGACTCATTTCAAAGTAGTGTATTTTAAAAGCCCTTATATAGCTCACACAGTACAGTACATCAGTATAAAATGTATTATTTTATTTCAAAGTGAAGACAATTGAAACCTCTTTAAAACACTCACAATGCTGCCTTTATGTTCTTATCAGTCCATCAAATAAAACTGACCTCGTCAAGAACTCGAAGACTCAAATAAAAGATGCAAATAAACCTGTATTGTTATACTTATTCCCACTACATAGACTGTACATATTTTTCTTTTCATTGTTGCTTGGTCATAAATGCCAGGCAGGGTGGAGTAAGCGAGGAGGAGGAGAAGTGCAGCCACAACTTTCCCAGAGGCTCATGCAAGCGTCAGTTGTGTTATAAATCATTCAGGGACACTCAGAAGGGGCACAATACATTTTTATCTTTCTTCTCTCATCTCTGAATCCCCTCTCCCTGTTTTATTATTGAATGTGGTTCCTTTGAGCGTCCAATCTGCCACTCGGCACCATCAAAAAGAGAAAGGAGGAAGTAGTGGGGGTTAACCAATAAGACAGAGAGAGAGAGAGAGAGAGAGAGAGAGAGAGAGAAGGGTAAAAATGGCTGTAATGTGGGAGGCGGAGGAGATGAGGAAAGGACTCATTCCAGTTTGATTAGACACAGGATTTCGGTTGCTCAAACAAAAAGGTCACAGTGTCATTTGTGTCCTAAATAACAGATCTACTGTAAATCTTGATTGTCCGAGACAACAATTGATTTTTATTGTGTGCCCGTCTCAAAACGATTATGTAGTTGTGGGTGAGGTTGGATTCACTGGTAGTTGATGCTGTTCCACCTGCTTGTCAGAACGAAATAAAGGCCAGTAGCTGACAGCGCTCTGCTGTCAGAACAACTCTCTCAGATTTGATGTGTATGTGTGAATCGACTATATGTGTAATACTGTGTGTGTATGTGGATGAAAACAAAATATTATGCTTGCTTGTGGGTGTGCTTGCAAAAGCTTGTGTCCATAAGCACTGTATGTAGTGTCCTTGAACTCATGTATTTGAAAGAAGATGCATTTGTCTGCAAAATAGGAAGCACTTCTTCATATAAAATGCTCGGATATCTAGCCTGAGATGTTGTCAGCTGACTGTAGTCTGGCATAGACCTTGAGCTCCCTGTGAAAATGGCCAAGTGGGTGTAGAAAATCACTCAACATGAACATGGTTTTTGTATCTCTCGTTCTGCATTAAGGTAGACTGTGGATCCATGAAGATGGTGCCTGTATTTTTACTGCTGCACTGAATAAAGTTATACCAATGAGCATTTTAAGGCAAAAAACATCTCAAGCCCGCCTTTTTGAGAAAATGTACACAGATTACATTTCCGCTAAATTTTCTGTTTTTGTTATGGAAATTACATTGCCATCTTTCCCAAAACTGAGAACATAATAAGTATCTATCACTACAAAGATTTTCATTGGCTGTTGAGTCATTTCACCATCTGCTGTTATCAGATGTGTCATGCTATTTGTTTCAGTTCCAGAGTCCACCTATGGCATGGTTACAGTTATAATTTAGTGTATCTCATATATATGCTGTTGACCTGATGAATCAATCAATGGAAATTAACATTTTACATGACACTTTTGATTATTTACGCTCAGTGATGATTTAGTGACCTTTGTTACCGTGACACTCTGTGAGCACTACACTTATGGCTGTAAAGAATTCCTTATGGTTCTTACTGGTAAATATTACTTTCCTCCTTTCTTGTTTTATGAGCCAATGAACAACCCTTTGGTACTCTAGAGTAAGGAAGATGATATAAAATGTAGTTCAGATGCTTGTTGAGACTGTATAATGTTGTGAAATGGGGAAAAAATACTAAATGGTTGACAAAGTAGGCACTTTCAGAGTGAAGCTAATGATATGAGATCAAATTGATAATCATAGTGTCTAAAATATCCCACCCACGACAAAAAAAAAAAAAAAAAATATCCCACCCAAAATTTTATTTGTTTATTTTTGCCTCTTTTTTTTTTTTTTTTTTTTAAACCCCAGGAGCAGTATTCCACCAGTCATGAGGGCATCTGAAAAAATGCAACACTGGATTTAAACCGAGAAGAGAGAGGGAAGACAGGCTAGTCCTACACACCCCTCAACACATTTCTACAGGTAGGTTATGTATTTGACTCTCTGAGGCTGTTTGATGTATTGTTTTTGCATATTATGACAATCTGTCTATGAGCAGTTTTTTATTTTTTGTTTTATTTTATTTTTAATACAATGAATTCATTTGTGTGTCAGAAATCCCCTTCATGTTACAGTTAAGACAGAGGACACAGGGATCAGCCAAATGCAAACTGGGTCAATATTGAAAGCTTCTGCCCTGCTGGCTCTCTGATGTACTTAACAGCCAATCACCTCTCTTTCACACTGATTTGCAAGAATTTTTCCTCAGGTTGTGACATGCAAAAAAACTTTCTTGCCTGGACCAGTTTTGAAGTTAACAGCAGTTTAAATTAAAATGAAACTTCATGTTATGTCACAGCTACATCACTGTTCTTTTTTTCTATAGTCATGGTGATTGTGGTTTTGAAGTGACTCGGATTAAGTACTGCAGTTGAATTTGGTGGACAAGGGTTGCATTAAAAGGAACGTTTTTGTTTGGTTGTTTTCAGTTTTCCATAGAAAGTCATTTTGCTCGGGCACCACTAAGCTGTAGCGATTGAAGAACTTGAGGTTTGTCTGTGGTTTGCAGTCTTTTATGAATTAGGCAAAAATGTAAATCCTTCTGCCAACTTGTCATCTTTACACAGAGGGCCCACAGCCATCATTGGAATCAGTGAAAAGGAAAGCGCGCGTGTGTGAGTGTACATTCTGTGCCATAGGCAAAACTTGCTGCTGAGTCACACCCTGGATGGGGAGGAAAAAAGCTTGTGGGGATTGGGTGTGGTAGAGAGGAATGATTTTGGTTACAGAACGCCTCTCTAGGCAAGGATAAAGACTTATTTGAAATGTCTCGACTTCCCCTCACTGTCAGTCTTGTGAGCTCAAGGGCAAAGAATCTGTTAAGTTCACACTTTAGAGAGCTGCTTCACAATCAGGTCCATAAGACAGGTCGCAAATACTGCTTAAAAATGTAACTGGCAAGGTGTCGAGGATGAAACGGAGTGAACTTTTGACTTTAGCTGCAAATGTTTCATGTCTTCACTTTCTTCATAGGAAAACAGGGGCTCACATAGCCTGAAGTGATTCTGCCACCTGATTAAATGTTAATGCCCTTAGCAGCTTTGTGTCATGGCTTCATATGCGAATGGAAATCTATCTGTCAAAGAAATGAAAGGGTTTTTTGTGTTTATTTTATATAATATGCCTAACTCTTCATGCTTCCTGCATACGTCCTCATGAGTGTGGCTACCATTTGAAAGAAGATGAATTAACTGTGAACAGAGACAGACTGCAACAATAATTTAGGCCTCGAATTTCACTCCATCCCAGGCCACTCTGTTCACCAAACCAACAGACTGCTAATCTTGCATGATAACCCCATGTGTCAGAATATTAGATTCTGTTTGACTGAATATCATGCCCATAATAAATTTAATTTGATGGGTTATTTGTAGTACACAGATAAGAGCTACAAACTGCAAAATCTGTCCTTAAAAACAAACAAAAAAATAACCCTTGAGCTTAAACTGAAAGCTCCAATAATACTGATATACCTGTTTTTGACAGTCCTGACCCCTATTTCTTCAAATACGTTATCTATCCTTTTTATTATTGCTCTCTCCACCAATCCTTTATTAATTGATGTTATGTAATGGTGGGTGATTTGTCTAATATTATGCATATAGAAGCAGGTAGACTTTGCTTCCTTTGATGAGAGAAGGGTGCAGGTTGCATGTGTGCATCTTTGTGGAGTCTACAAAATTGCAGAAAGATAATGCTCTTAATAGTTGATGGTGGCAGTTTGCTTGATGCTTGCATTTGGAGTTTTATCTACTTGTTCCTGATTTTAATATCATTGCTCAACCTCAGGACAGGTCAAAATGACCCTCAGGCTTGTGCTTCAGTGGGGACTCCACCACTGCATGTGAGTGCTTTAGAGTCATCAGTTCACTACATCTGCCTGAACTCAGTGGCCAGGCAGCAGTCTGGAGAATTACCATTCAAATTAAGCTATTATACTATTGAGGTTGTGCCAAATATATGTAGTCTATCCTTAAATGGCCATTTGTGTTGATTCAGAACATACACTTCACAGACTTTCCACAATAAGAAAGAGTGTTATCACATTTGTAGCTTTAATTTGGCTTGTTGTCATCACTATACAACCTTGGATTGTGCATTTAAGTAGGCTTTTATATTATTCATACAATAACAAGGTTGACCCATTTTATGCCATGCAGAGGCATAACACACACACATGCATGCACATGTCACACACTCAAATGCCGTATCCTCCAAGGACCTTCTCCTACTCCGGTGAGATGTGAGGCTCTATCTGCGCACACTACTACACTAATACACACTACTAAGGCTCTAAGCCCGCTTTCTATAATGTCATGATAGGAGTTGAGAGAACTGGATTATTACGTAATTCTTATTCTTGCACTCTCACACACATACCCACCATAGGACTAGCCTCAGTGTACAGTTTGGTGGATTTTCTGCTTCTTTTTTTCCCCGTTTCTGATTAGAGCTGGTGATTTGAATCCCAGTAAGAATTCCCACAGTCTGTCTAATTCCTGTTCCTGTCTAAAGCTGGGAGGAGGGCCAGTAAGCTGCTTAAACCCCCCTGGCTATACAGAAACATATGGGCAATTGTGTGCTCTCATTGATGTATTGGTGCAGATACATGCTTGTGTACAGTACCCTGTTTATCCATGTGTAAACATAAACATACATACATTAGTGCATACCTGCATTTGTGATGTAAATGTACACAAACAACCTCAGAAGCATGTACTTCATTTGTGCACACATGACTTTAGATAGACGTGAACCTACTGTAAATGACTGCATGCAAAGAAAATGTTCTTCTTTCTCCAAGCTTGTCTTTTTCAGGCAATTATTGATACTGTCATTTATTGATTATTATTGATACGGTCTTAGAAACCTTTTTAATAACTCCTGTACAATACAGTGGGTTTCAGAATTAGTTTACTCACCTTTTGCACAGAAGACACTCAATATTTCTGTGAAGCTGTCGTCTGTTTTCATTTATCAATAATATCAATTATACAAAACAATTCTGTTTCCTCTTTTCTCTCTTATCTGTCTATGTGGTAACCCAGTTAATTCTTATGCCCTTGCACAGTCTATTATTCAGGTATTGTTTAAAAGAATATAATCATTTAAAAAATAATGAATACAAATCCTGTATTGAAAACCTTTCTAAATGTTCAATTTGAACAGTATTGGTATGATTGGCTTTCTGGACCATTTTATAATATATAGCTTATTTTCATATAACTGGCCAAGAATTTACATTGCGGTGTCCCATTTAAATACTTGCAGTGCCGCAGATGATATAGAGCCATATCTGTCAGCTTGAGTGGTCCTTAAGAACACGTTGGCACATCAATTAGTGATAGCAATGCTAAGAGGGGGCCTAAGGGTATTATGGATATGCTTTGTTATGCATGTATGTTTCTTGTATATGCCTAATGTTATGTTATGTTATATATGTCCCATAAATATTTTTTGATTGTGTTTACTGACATTAGAATAAATGTGTTGTTGGTGTAGTGTATCAAGATACAAGCACTGTTGTTGTTGTTGTTGTTTTAAACTTTTTTCTTTCTTTTTTTTATAAACAAATATGTGCACTAGAAAGATAATACATTACATTTGTAAATATCATGACAGGATTTTTTTACTGGTAATACCTGATAAAAGCTTGTCAATGTTAACCCCTACCTGGAAACGGTATGTTTTGAATTTTTTGGGACCAAACACTGCCAATTCATGTATGAACTCACTATCAAGAATTTTAGTGGAAAATCCTTCTAATTGCTCTTCAAAACATATTAAATTCTCCAGTGAAACTGTGTTTGTGTAAGTACTAGTCAGATTAGCATAAATCACATAATCTCTTTTGCACATAATTTGTATTTATGATGTATAGTTTATTGTATATAGCAAATCCGGTAGCCTAATCACCCACCTGCACCTCACACACATCCCATTTACACACTAGGTGTACATTATTTCTGCACATGCAAAAAGATTCACACCTACGCATATGTATAGTGTCATTCTTTGAAAATGTGGCTCTGAGTATGTTGTAAAAAATTTACACACACAAGCATTTAATCTGTCTAAGCCATTTGCCTAATCAGCTCTCTCAGAACAATGCCATTCATAGATCCTTAAAACACACACACACACACACACACACACACACACACACACACACACACACAGAGCAAACTGTCCAAACACTGGGCTTTGCTGGGCTAGTAACAGCTTTACGAAGCCCCCTGAGTTACAACCTGTTGTTGCCACATTGCATCACTTCACACATTTCGGGAGACTGGAGGAGGAAGAATGGAAAAGAACGAGAGAAGGTGTTCAGTCTCTGGAGTGATCACATGAATTAGGTGTTCATTTGCTTCATTTTTGTCTCTTGGAAACAGTCAGGAGATTGTTCTATCTTTGTGGCTTAGATCAGCTTTCAGAGTTTGGGTAAAGCCCACTTACTCTGTTGGACTTTTTTTTTTTTTCTCCCCCCTCTCATTTTTGTTACCCTGTACAAACTAATGAATGCATCATAGTGAGGGTATGTACATGTATATCTGTACTTATGTGCACTATATGCTGTGGGTGTGGGGAGAAAGGTGAGATGGAGGTTGTGTCAGGCTTTTTTTTTTTTTTTTTTTTAAGTAGTTATGTTAGAGAGCTTAAGCAGGAGAGATGAGAGAAAGACGGGGCTGATGCAACCAGGAGACACACAGACAAATGTTTCAGAGTCACTAACACAGACATGGACAGACACAGGTTCATATTGTAGGTGCACTTAGGAAAAAGCAAATTAAATACTTACTGCTGTATATGTGTGTTTATGTAAGAATTAACATTGCACACACATGCATCCAGATATAAGGCGATGTATGCAAGTTTCTTAAACTGATTTATATTCTTTTATTGCACTTTTATGTTGGAATAAATATAACATACACATTAATAAAATAGTACTAATGTTTAATTTACAACCCACATTATTGAAAAAGCTCATTGATTGGATATTTGATGAGATCACAAAGAGCTTCGAGCTGCACCAGTAACTGTGCGCAGTTTGTGTACAAACAGCTACACTGCTATATTGTACACACTTCATCAACTGTAAGATTTTTATTATAGTCATGAAGAAGCCATATTAGGGTTTTATGTTTCTGAGGAAAAAAAACCCTCTATGACCAATAGATGCCTTAAACTAATTTGTAAACCTGTATGTATGATCTCTCACCTTATACAGGCTGATAAACTGGAACCATGGCCGTTGTTTATGTGTAAATCTGTGGCTACTTACAAGAATGTTGTGGAGCATTCTTCAAGAGAAGCCAGGGCTAAATGCCATGAAATTGATTTTAGTCAGGCTACAGCACAACTGATTTACCCAAAGCTGAGATGTTACGGCAGCTTTTTAAATGGCAGCAGGCTGTCACAGTGCTCCAGGAGACCTTTCTGTATGCAGAAGTTCATAAGAAGCAGCATGTGTGTCATTGTGGTTTTCTTCATCATTATTTCTAACATTCACTGAAATAGACTGTGGGCAGTGTCACTGTATATTTTGATTTATATTTATATTTTGGAATATGAAGCACAGCAACAAGTCTTTTTGCTGCAAATCACTCACTTTACTTACTTTGATATTTCAAAAGTCTTTAAAACTTATGTCCAAGCTCATATCCTTTACATTGAATTGGGTAGTGTCATCAGCCCAGTATATCTGTGGAAAAACTTATCAAGAGTAGCACAAGAAGCTAACAGTAGCTTCCTGGTTACATCAAGTGGACAGTTTAAAGTACAATAAAAGTGTGTTGGGAAAAAAATCCATGTTTCTCAAACGAAATTCCAATAACCAAAACGTACACGAAGCCTAGTGACACATATTTCTGTCCATATTCAAAACCCCAAGGCTGGAATCATTATGCGTCTGGTGCTATGGCACAGAGGGCTCAGGACTTTGCCTTTAAGACTGATATTTTTGGAGTGGGTGCAATGGCTTAGATCCCTTTAAGAGCAGAGGATTAGGATGATGCTGATGCTTAGTGTCTTGGCCTGGGTGCCTGTGTGTCTTGCTGCCTCTGCCTGTATGTCAGCTTTCTCTGTGTGGGGCTGGCCTTTGGAGCCAGATTTACTTGCTGCATCTGGCTGATGTGCACACAGATTTCATGGTAGAAAGAAAGAGAGAGGGAGAGAATGAGAGACACTGGTATCAGAGAGATGCTGTGCGCCTGCGTGCATGGGTGTGAATGTGTGTTGCATGTTCAACGAAGCTAACTGGAGCAGGGTGTCCAGGATGCATACACGCTTGATGGCCTGGCTGCAGCCTTGTGATACAAAACAGTCAGCATTAGTGTGTTTGTGTGTGTGCGCGGGCACTATGTCCATGTGTGGAAATGATGCATCAGTGACTCAACTTCTGCTGTCAAACATGTGCGTGTGACTGTGTATGCAAGTGTGACTGTGTGTGATGAGCAGCAGGACTAGACTGCTATCGTCGTCATTATTAGCAAACATTTTTTTATTAATTTTTTTCCTGTCTTATCACCTATCAGCTGTCAATGAGAAGCACTAATGAAAATACTCAAAGAAGCCCTGCATATTGCACATGAAATAAGGATATTCTGTGAAGTGACATTAAATCAAACAGTGTCTGGATGTTCACAAGTATCAACAACCATCCTTGGGTGTAAATGCATCTAATTTTAGCATATATGCTAGGAAACAAATGTGTTGTTATCCAGTGCACGGCAGTAAATATCAGCCTAATAGTCTATTCTCTTGACCTTTCTTTTTCCCAGGTCTAGCTGGCCAATGCCGGACCCGTCGTGGATATTTGGTGGTGGTAGTAGCAGAAGTAGCGTGTATGTGAGTGCGGTCCCTGGCGCCTAGCCCATGTCCAGCACATAATGCCGTCGTCCACACGGAAAGGAGTACCGAAGGACCCCGAGTTGGCTGACCTCTTCTTCAAAGATGACCCAGAGGACGTTTTCTGTGACCTGCATGAGATCGGTCATGGCAGCTTTGGGGCCGTCTACTTTGTAAGTATCAGTTCACAATTATGGTAACTCTGGCTTTCAAAGGCCTTGAAGTAAATTAGAAATTATTCTTTTTGAGATAGATTTAAAGCACTTAATTTGAGTTTTGCAGCTTTAGTGATACAGATCTGAAAGAACAGCAAAAGTGGTTGGATCATTTAAGAAGTTGCATAAACACTTCTAACATTATATATTGCAGTTTATCATTGTTATTAGCTAGTTACATATGCACATACTTACGCTTCCTGCTGAATAAAGGAATATGCATGCTGTAAATGTAGTGCACCACATTATGGCTTTTTGAAAGCAGTTAAGTGGAGACAGATCCTCTCTCAGCACTTTTTCTGTTTCTTATTAATATCATCATCACTAATTACTCATCAAGCTTTGATATTAAAGCTGCATGGAGGAGGGAATGAAAAGCATCCTGCATTCTCCTTTTTCTCCTCCTTTCTCCCTTTTCCTCCAGATGCAGGACTAGGGGCGATAAGCCTCCTCCCTGCCTTGCAAGACAGCTGTTCTGTTGATATATAAATACAAAGTAGTAGTCAATGAAGGGGGAGGATTTTCTTGACTGCCAGGGCTTTACTATCCCATGTCATGTACACGTACACACGACCAGTACATCAGTAGTAGTCCTAGTACCCATGTCTGTCTGGCTGACAATCTCCAGTGTGTGTCTAAATCCTGCCCTGATGTCAATCCTGTGCTCACTGACACACTTGTACTACCCCTATTACAACAGTGTTTGCTGTCAGCAAGGGCAGTTTTTGTAAATGTTGTTAATAGCTTTATTTTTTCAGTGATTGAACTAAGGATACATTATAATTAAAGAAAAGTTTTTATTGTGTTATACAAAATCAATACATACGATACTCTAAAATCATTGTCAATGGCAACTCATGTTTACAGCTTTACAAAAACTACTACTACTTACTCCCTTATGTTTCATATATGCTAATTTATTATATCTTTTAAGAACAGTATTTATTTAAACATCACAATATTTTCTATTCAAAGCAGGTAAGGTTGTTTTTTTTTTTTTATTGTTTTGTTTTTTTTAAACAAAACATTCTGATACACTCCAACCTGAAGACAGGTTAGTATGAATTTTTGCCTGAGAGAATCAGTACATCAGTGAATCAGTTGCTGTTATCTATTACTAGTGGCTAATTGGAGCTTCTCTCACCTGATTTTTAGAAAGTGGATACTCAAAGGACACCTTTTGTTTGTTTGTTTTCTTTTTGAAGTTAGTCTGAATCTGTAAAAGTAATGACTATAGGAGAAAAAAAAATACAGTAGTTACCACAGTAAATGTGCATTGTCAAATACATAAATTCCCTAACTATAACTGTGACTGCTTTTGTACTTGTGTAAAGACAAACGAGTAACTCCCATTACAGAAGGAAACAAGGGGAAATTACCTCCTGAGAACACAGACCCAACACCAACAAGGGGTTCACACACACCCTGATAATGGTTGCTGAATTAAAGAGTTTGTAATTAGTAATACATTCCCTTCTAATGCAATTAGCAATACAATTAGCCTATTTAAATTTCTTAATTTTGATTGATTTTTGTTTCCTCATATGTAATGCCATCTAGCTGCATCCTATCATAAGAGGAATGCATGCTCTTATGCATAAACTGACAGGCAATCATTGGGATCAAATTAATCTGAAAAAAAGTCAAATGGGAATACTCTCTTGCCTCCTGTTACTGTAATTCCATTTGAATCTCAACATGAATTTCCCATTCAATTGTAAGTGGGATGAAGCTGAGATAAGAGCTTAGGCTGAGCCACAGCCTAGCTGTCCCTGAGGCAAAGTGCCTCAGAGGTTAACACCATGGGTTTAGCATGCACATGTAAATGTGGACAGATAACTCAAACAGTTAAAGTGGCTGTAGATAAACCTCACCTGATTTACGTTGTTCAGGTGGATATTTATTTCTAGATTAATGTAAGTATTTAGTTTTACTTGCACTTGGATGTTTTACATTAGATTGGTCCCTGAACTAATATGTACCACTGTCCAATAACAGGCTGCTATAGCTTGTGCTTTTTAGGTACAGTACATGTTATGTTTTATTTTTTCTATAATTATAATATTTATGTAGTGACCTTTTGATGTTAACTTTCACATTTTAATAGAAGACCAAAGGTTACCCTGTGGGCATTAAGATCACTTTTGAGTCTGTATGTATGTTTATGTTGTAGAATGCCAATATAACTTTGTGGCTAGGGGACCAAAAAGGTATCCTAAAGGTACCGAAAACAAACAAAAAAAAATGACAAAAACAAACATGAGGCCTTGTTATATCCTGTGGGAGGTTTACTGTATTTGTCTTCGTGTGAGCTGTCTTTTCCTAAGCATTTAGACCTTGTGTTTAAAGACCTTAATAGAGTGTGATCTTTTCTATTTTCTCTCTCAGGCTCGGAACTCCTACTCCAACGAGGTGGTGGCCATCAAAAAGATGTCCTATAATGGCAAGCAGACTACTGAAGTAAGAAAATATACATGCTGGAAAATGTAGACATGGCACATACAATGTGAATGCTCCAGTTTTAGATGATTTTATCTGTGGAACCATATCAGAAGGACCAAAAAAAGAAAAACCTCAAGTGAGCATTTGGTTAGGTTTGGACAGATAACCTTTTTTTTTTTTTTTTTCTATGATGTGGGAGGTATAGCTCAGAATGCAAAAAGCAGCATTACATCATTTTCTGCTACTTCACACAGCTTGATGCTATGCTTGTGAAGTTGTGAGATGTCTCATGTGGTGGTTAGTTACTCTGAAGGAACAGAAATAATGTGAAAATAATGGAAGATAATTGCCCACACCAGATGCAAAGCTTGGAACAAACACGTGTCTACCTCAAGAAAACTGCTGGAAATGTTTAGGCAGAAGCATATTTCAGAAGGCATCCTATGGGATCACAGCTTGTACTTCGGCTGAACTCAAGCCCACATCTCAGTGGTTTAGTCAACTTGTATCTTTTTATAAAACAGTGAGTGATGGTTTGGTGTGAGGGCACTTGCAAGCTATTGTCCAACTTTTCCATACTAGTTGAAGTGGAGCCAGCTTTCAGTTTGTTTATTATTTATATTGGTGCAGTGCCTTTTAAAGAAAACCTTTCTGTCAATAGACAATAGCGAGAGAGATACAGATGTAAAATATCTGTCACTGGTTAATGCATTGTATTTAAAGTCTTAGTTAAGTGTTAGTTTAATAGTACCTAAAGGCTGGAATCATTCTTTCCTTTTGCAGAAGTGGCAGGACATCATTAAGGAAGTCAAGTTTTTGGGACAGCTGCGACACCCAAACACAATTGAGTACAAAGGCTGCTACTTGAAAGACAACACTGCCTGGGTTTGTAGATCCTTTTCTACATCCTCTTTTTTTTTTTTTGTTCAAGTTCCTCATTTTTTTTTTTTAGTCTGGCAGGATACTTGATTTATCTTTCTCTCTTCTGCTCTCTCTCATTCTTTACTTACATTCTTTTGTTTTCATGTCCTGCTCGGTATGTTTTCCTACTGTGTACTTATGTTTCTTTGTGTACACTGATCAGCCACAACATCAAAACCGCCTACAGTGCACTGCCAAATCAACTCTGTCCCATTGGGGCTTCTGGTGTCTGTCATAAGAACATTGGCTGCTGATTGCTGGGTGGTGCTCCTGCGGGTTGTGCCTGCTCTGGTAGATCCCACTGATGTTTGACCAGTTTTGAATCTGCAGAGTTTAGAGGCTAGGGCTTGAGCTATTTCTACACACTGTCCTGTTACGCAAGACCTCTGCCATCAAGATAATAAGTGTTAGTCACTTTACTTTTCTGTTTGATTTTAATGTTGTGGCTAACTGTTGTACGCCCACTTCCTCGACATTCTTTAGACTAGGGCTTTTCACAAACTTGACTTAAAGCTTTAATTAAAATTTATGACGGTGCTCATTCCATGTGAGTGATTAGTTTCCATTTTATTTGAGGTTTAACTATTTTCTCTTTCAGCTGGTGATGGAGTACTGTCTGGGCTCTGCATCAGATTTACTGGAGGGTATGTTTATCAGTGTTTGATATGCCAATACATTGAGATATTTCATAATTTTATAATGGCTTTTTTGTCAGTAACAGGGTGGAAGTGTTAACATTTTTTTTTTCCAGGAAGTCACTCCTGAAACTTTTGTAAACCCCAAACTTGTCAAAACAAAACTAATGAAAAGTAACTTTGGTCTTTTAGCTTGGTTGTGCACTGTAAAGTATGTCCTTTAGCTAATTTAAGCTGTTTTAGGAGCAGAAGTAGGCTATGACTGCTTGACCTTATTGAGGATTTTTTTTTTTTTTTTGGACTACCAAAAAATAAGGAACTGCCTGCTATCAGATAACTGCAGTTATCTTTAAAAACTTGTAAAACCTCATGTTCTCCAATTTTCTGTGATTATTTGGTTCATTTTGTGGGCCTAACTAAATATTTTCTGTGATTGTATGCTTAGGGGCACTCTCCCCATTTGCGTCCTTGGATACTGGAGCAAGATAATGTAATGTAAATGTGTAATCTGCTGTAATAGTACTACATTTTAAACCACTGTTTATCGCAGATGGAAAACATATTTGTTTCTTAGATTTCAGCGCCTGGCAAAAAATATCTATATCACTTTTAAGAGCTTGAATTCCCTGAACTCCCCATCCTCTAACCACTCTTGAAGCTACTGACTTATTTTAAACACCCAAATACTCACTACTGACAGAGTACACAGTTGTGACAGTTGTTCCCAGACTGTTTTGGGGAGTTTAGCCTTTATATAAAAATTCTCAGTCGTAGTTCTGCAGTGACCTTTTGCCTTGGCACAATTTTTAGAACAGCAGGACTCAGGGTGCCAGCTTAGGAAACTCAACTGTTTACTGGGATTACTTTATTACTGCAGTGTGTGGACAGATCAGTACAGTTGGTCTTAATTATTAAAGCCATGATACTGTGCTTTCCAGAGCTGAGCACATGAAGTCTGCACTTCCACAATCTTGGATAGAAATAACTATTTGAATCATTCATGTTATTTCCGCTCAATCCATTCATTGTACTTATTTCTTCCATAGTTCATAAAAAAC
Organism: Haplochromis burtoni; assembly: GCF_018398535.1. NCBI lineage: Eukaryota > Metazoa > Chordata > Actinopteri > Cichliformes > Cichlidae > Haplochromis > Haplochromis burtoni. The sequence goes on from NW_024582472.1 coordinate 528,378, forward strand.
CACTCCAAGAAATGGAAATTGCTGCCATTACCCATGGTGCCTTGCTAGGACTGGCTTACCTACATTCCCATAATATGATTCACAGGTGAGTCTATTTCTTTCCTTGCTTACAGGCAACATAGAGTGAAAACATGGAACATGATAACAGACAGTTACGTTCTTCATTTATTGCAGTGTTTACGAATTAAGTTGTAAAACATCATGTCTATACTTACTCACTCTTGGACATCACCTTCCCACCTTATTGCTGTACACAGTTGTATCTTTTAAGGTGGGAAGATATGATTGGCATCCAACAACCACATCAAATAAATCCGTTTTACTGTTCTGTATCATTTTAAGTTTCAAAGGGCATAGATTTAAAATGTCAAATCAAACATGACATCTTTAAATACCCAACTATGTTGTGTTGGTCAAAAGTGAATAAAAACTGGACTGGCTCATTGGAGGTAGGACTAACTTGGCACATATCAGTCACCTGGCACATATGCATAATATAAAAGTGGAGCTAATGTGACTTTTTCTCTTTTCTGTCTTTGCTGTCTTCCTGCTCTTTTCCCTTATCCAGAGATGTGAAAGCTGGTAATATCCTGCTGACTGAGCTGGGTCAAGTCAAACTGGCTGACTTTGGCTCCGCCTCCATTGCCTCACCTGCCAACTCCTTTGTGGGCACACCTTACTGGTCAGTACACACAAGACAAACATGGAACCTCATCTTCAGAGAAGAGAAGATTAAGTTTCTTCTTTATCTTGCACATGTTCGGTACAAATGAGCTATTTTATGTCTTTTTTTTTTCTTTTTTTCTGCCAATTTTATTTAGACATTGTTGTTGGCAGATGTTTGTTGTTCTAGAGTCATGCACCTAGATAGACACATAAACGTGAAAGCAGTTTAATATGTGGGTTATATGCCTAAACAAGCATATAGCAGTTCTCATAAAATCCATGAGAAAGTTTATTCATTACATTGGAAGCAGTGACTAACATGACTAACATGCTGCATCTGCAACATGTTAGTCATTATTAATTCAGTTTGAGAAAGAACTGACAAGATTTTTTTTAATTCATATTAATAGTTTTCCGCAATTGGCTTTCAATTGTTTATGCACTAAAATAAAATATTCACTCACATATTCACAGCAGCTTTAATGGTAAACAAAGGCATCCCATATACTGGTGGACTAGTAGTCATGCATACGAAAAATTGTCACACAAGTATAGAAACATATATTCCAAAAACTAAGCTGCTATCACAGCATACCAGAGTCTTTAAAAACTCTGAGAAGCTTAGAAGATTATAACATTTTCATGGATTTTTTCCATACTTGATAAAGTGTGTGCATACGCGTGTGTCTGCCTTTGTATTCAGGATGGCCCCAGAAGTGATCCTAGCCATGGACGAGGGCCAGTATGAAGGAAAAGTGGACATCTGGTCACTGGGGATCACTTGTATTGAACTGGGTGAGCAAACACCTACCCAGTGGTCAAATAATACATTTATTGGCTCAGACTGAAATTCAGCAGACTTAAGCCGATTAAAAGTTATTTGTTTGTACTACTTATTTTTTAGACTTCAGCTTCTCCCTCATTCAAGGAGAAGCTGATGCGAAAATGTGCACACTGTATATATTATTCTCACATCCTTTCTCATTTTAGCGGAACGTAAACCACCCTTGTTCAACATGAATGCCATGAGTGCCTTATATCACATTGCCCAGAACGACTCTCCCACACTGCAGTCCAATGAGTGGTAAGTTTTAGCACCTTGATGTTACAAAATTACCATACACCCAAAAAAATCCAGTATAACCACTGATATAATGCATCCAGTCAACCGTGAACATTAAAGTCCATTCTAGTCAGGGTTCAGCCAGAGTAAGACATCCCTGTGTTAATCTGCATGACCTGTGATCCCTGCGACAGGCCATGTGCAAGGGCACACTCTAAGTCTCTTATGTAATTACCTGGGAAACAGCTACCAAAGAAACACACTGCAGCTAACCACACCATTTCTGCTGAGCTTTGAGGCAGCATCTAAACAAAACAGCACGATTATTCTCCTGCTTTTCCAAGTAATTTAACTCACACTTTAAGCTTGCCATACTAACATACAAATATATTCCTCCATGCACGTATGAGGTGTTCTAAATATGGGAAAACAGCTTGCTTTATGCATTATTATATGCAGCTTTCAGCCTCACAGCTCATGACTGCAGAAGCTAATAGATTCTCTAGGGAATGTCCTTCCAGACATCAAAAAAAATTTAGCAATTTAATTTAGGCCAGCAGGTTTTAAACAGCTCTTTGCTGTCTCTTTGTATCACCAATATATCCCACATTGTCAGACAAGACCAGCGGAGCTGCTAGATATTGTCATGAAATGTTTATGTCATCTAAAAAACTGAGAAACAGCATTTAAAACTGATATGCTTTTTTGTAAATTCAAGAAAAAAGCTTGAATGAATTACTGTTTAACAACAAATCTCATCATAAAAGGTATACATTTTTTTTATCTGGAGGACTATAAGAAGTGAAATCATTTATTCAATATACAGTTGGCTTAGTTAGTAGAATAATCCAAGCACTCTGCATAAGCCACCATAGCTTAGCTTTTTATGTTTTTTATTCTCAGTTAATGAATAAATGCTATATAAGCTATATAATATTTTTATATCTTTATATTTATTGTATGAACAATGGGCTCAGTATTAGCTAGCACAATCTTGGTAGTAAAGGAATAATTTGGGAACAGAAGAAAAGCGGATACATATTCAGCAGCATGTATGAACTGAGAACTAGGTGATCTCAATTAGCAAAAAATGCAAGACACGGGCAGGAATTTAGCAACGGAACAAATATGCTACTGCTCCTCTGAGTTGCTGTAACCACAGCATGTGTGGTATGATTGTCCTTGGGGAAACGGCACTCATCAAATATTAACCCTGTGCTTGATGTTCTCCCTGTAATTTACTCCTGTGTACTTCTGCCATGCTGTGACTGCCATGGTATGCATGTGATGTCCTAGGTATGCAGTGTCGTGCAGGAGTTCCTTGTAATATGTTGTAAAAATTTGTCTCTGTCACACAGCTCCTCAGGAGTAGCTGAATGCAACCGTTTACCTGCCTCATACTGTAGAACATGTGCATCAGTTCCACACAAGCGTTCATTAAATAACAACCTTTCTTTTTAAACCTTTAAGTAGGCACGAGTATTGTGAGCAGGTCATGAGAAACGTGAGGCAAGGCAGTTCTTTAAAGTTAAAACTTGCTGCCTATGACATCTGTTGTAAAATTAGTGTTGATTTCTAGTGCTTTAGGTGAGCGATTGTGTGGGACAGCACAGGGTTGTGGTATTTTTGGAGGAGCTCCAGGGGCCCGAGGCATTAGCAACATCCAGATGAGACAAGTAGAGACATTGGCTTCATACACAAACATAAGGCCAGACTGTGAACACATTCACATGACCTACAAGACTAGGCATGGATCTTTGCTAGCAACTGAGAGAGAAGTAGAGGTTGAGGGAGATCTCAGTCGTATACCCTCAGTGTGTATTTTAATAAACCTAAAGAACATTCCAGTCTATTTTATCTTAACAACTCATAACAGCAAACAAAACATATGGTGGTATATCTACCGTGCTAGATTACCATGATTAGATATTTAGACCACAGCTCCACTGGCCCATATTTTTATTGCTCCACATATTTACATAATCCATATATAGTTCCCATTCGGGGCTACACTAAGAGATTATGCAAGATTGTTCTACTTAAGTCACTGATATATTAAACACCAAAGAGCTGTGGATTGCTCCTCCTTGTACATTAGTCATTAATTGCCAAAAAGGACAGATGGCATGGCTTTTTAGCTTGTCACTGTCATTTCTACTTAAAATTTTTCTAATTTTAAAAATATTAGTCCAAGAAGGACTATGACTGACTTCTTTCTCACTGTCCTCTTTACCTAGGTCTGACCTCTTTCGCAGCTTTGTTGACTATTGCCTGCTGAAAATTCCTCAGGACAGACCCTCGTCGGGGGAGCTGCTACGAGTGAGTGGGTTTCCTCAGTAATCTTTCTAGCTGTGACCTCACTTCCTGTCTCAGTCAGTCATGAGGATGAGTCACTCCCATCCACCCACGGCTCCCTAATACGCAAGCATATATACACTGTCTTCTTCAAGCACAGGAATCAAGCATCCTACTGAGATTGTTTTTTTTTTTATTCCCCCCGTTGCCTCACAGCCAAGGGATAAGACACAGGAAGACAATTGAGCTCCACAGAGCTGCATCTCATTACTTTTATTGTTGCGACATTTTATACGGTGGAATAAAATGAGTAGAAAGACAAAGAAAATAAATTTATTGTGTTGGACATAAATAATTGCATTTGAGTACTGATGATGTGGAACCGCAACGGTTGTTTTACCTTAAAACTCATATATAATATAACTCATCTAACCCCTTAAAACGCAAAATGTTACTGTTGTCAAACACAGATAAAATAATCTCGTAAAACTTAACGCTTAAACCTGCAAGTTGTTGGTTTTTTTTTTGTTTTTTTTTTTAAAGCCATCCTGCCAGTGACAGCCCATATGTATCTCCAAAACCACAATGAGCATACACGCTGATAATCCATGCATGTCCATTGTGTTTCCCTGTGATTGAGGAGATGATCTTTTTGTTTGTGTGACCAACAGGTAATCCTATTGGTGCACTAAGAGTTTTAAGTTCTTGGTGATCACGCTCAGTGGTGTTGAAGCCCAAGCAGGACTTTTCACACCTGTCTCACTTTATGGAGGAAGGTGTGAGGTTAGGAAGTGGTTAACTAAAGGGATCTGGACTGTTGTCTGGATAGGATGGGGCTTTTGACTGGAATGCACTCTTCCAAGCACCCCTGACCCAAATCCTTACTGAAAAAACCATTAAAGAGGGATAAGTACCAAACAGACTTTGGATCAGTGTCCAAGGGCCTGCTTTATAGTGAAGGGCTTGGGGGTTGGGGTGTTAGTTTATGATTAATACCCCACTTTCCCTTCTGAGACACACACAAATTTACTCTTCATTTTAGTGCAAGCACACACACATAGACACACACACAGGCACATGCCCCTCCAAGCGCTTTAAAGGGAAAATCAGGTCACTAATCTGTGGGCCTTGAGCTACTAGTGTACTGGCTTCAGGTTAAATTCACTCTCTGTCCTTTAAAACCTCATTCAGAATAATGGTAATTACGAAAAATAAAAGAGTAACCATTCAGTGGCCTCAACCCCCCGTAAGTACACTTCGTTTAAACGAACATATTCACTTGAATAATTGAAACTAACTCTGAGTTTCTCAGCTGTATAAATTTACTTACTAACCACAGATATTTACAGCACAACAGCAACTTCCCAGAGCATGAAAGGAAGTGTTCAAATTTAATTTTGTGTTTGACTAATCATCTAAAACTAATAGCATAATTGAGTTGCCTTATTTTACAAGAAAAATCAGTTCAGTGGATGGAATCATCTAAATGTTTGCTTTTTTGAATTCATGATTTCAATAACCGATTTATGAATGAGTGTTTTGTGATTGTTTTCAATGCAATATGTAGTTTAGACTAAGCAGGAAATGATAAGGTTTGCAAAGATGATGTGTTGCGCGTAGCTGGTTAGACTACTTAGTCTACTAATTCTCACTTTGCCCAACTTGCAAAATTCCACTAACCTCAACCTGTTTTATCTTTTGTATGTGAAACAACATACAATATGATGTGTTCATGAAGTGTTTAATATTTTCAGAATTCCCTTTGTTTCCTGTTATTATGCTAAAATTTAACTAAATGACTAATTGCTTCATCCATATACTTTCCTGCAAATATGAGATTTTTACTAGTGCGCTCATCTAATTATTTTCAAGAAAGCCAAAAAATTATAATCTCCCCAAAAATGTTGAACTATTATTTAAATACATCCAACATATTAGCCTTTTCCTTTAGTGGCTATTATTGCTATCAGTGTAGTAGATGTGGACTGGTCTAAAGTAGTAACGGTAGCCTGAAAAGTTAGTAATAGTATGTGTCAAAAACAAATTTATCCTAAAAGAACAGGCTAAAACTGAGTATGGATGAGTACTTCTGGTAGAAGGCAATAGTGATGCCACAATACATATACCAGACAAGACTCCAGGTGCTGTAGATTTGCTGTCACTTCTTCTTTACACTAACCTCATAATGAGGAGGAATCCTTGAGATAACTTCACTGGATGATGGGATGGGGGTGGCCAACCACCCACATTCTGCTGTAGGTCAATCAGAAAATGGGACAAATCACTTTCATCTCTATTTTCAGTGTGTGATGTCATTCCTCTGTGTCCTGACTAACCCATTACACCGGCATCTGTCACATGGAGAGGAAGGTGTGCAGAGAGTGATGGCTAAAAATACACCTAAATATATGTATTTTTTTTCATGCAGAATATAATATTTTAGTCACGTACCTTTAGGTTGAATACATTTTAGCCTTTTATGCAGCCAATATTTTATGAATGACACTGACTAAGAGGAGGTGTGAACATGTTTGTGTGTTGTAGTGGGAGGAAGTGCTGGGCAGAAATATCTGTTCTGTTTTTGTTTTGCTTTTTTAATTCTTTTTTTTGACACCCCTAAATTGTTTGTCAAAACAAAAACAAACAAATGAAAAAAACACAAATTAAAAATAGCCATCCACTATCACTCGACCCCCACCTTCTCTCCCACAACCCACCAATCCCACTCTGACCCGTTGGTTATTCATTGAATAATTACATAAATGCACAATGTCCCAACCTCCACCAAATTGCACCTACATTAGATTACAGAGGTTCATCTCACTTGCACAGGACAGACTTAGCAATGATAATCACCTAAATGATCTCCATAGAAGTGTGAAACCATTATATCATTCACTGATCATATTTTTAAAAGGAAGTCTGACCTTTCACATATTTTTTTTTTTTTTCTTCTGGAAGGATTTTTCTTTCTTTTAGTAAATAACAAGGTCCAATTTGCTTTGCTATGCCCTGATAGAAGAAACTCTTAAGTATGTTTGTTTTTCCTCCACAGAGGTTAATGTGTGTGGCTCATTCTAATAAAAATAAATAAATAAATAAAAAAAAAAGCACAAAAGCAAAGGATACAGATTAAATGACTAAAATCTCTCAATTATCAATGCTTAGTGGGATTTTTGTTATATGACCTGATTTAATTAAAGTTCTCATTAACTTGGTGCAAGGCCAAATGCATTTCAAACAGTATTTATTGAAATGACAAGGATTAGGAGTATTTATAAAAATCGATTATATGGACCTTCTCAGAGACTGTAGTAGAGCGTATTGAGTGCTGGGACCAGAATGGGTTGAACAACCTACAGGCGCCCTCTAGTGATTGCCAGAGTTGTGGTGCTCATTGAAATAAAATTTTAGACATGTTTAAATGACTTCCAAATATTTACGAACAACTTTAAAAGATCTGTAAATGGTGCCAATGTTTAAGATAATGCAAAAGAAAGTAGTTAATATATAAAATTTTCATCTTCATTCCGGTTCAGCTTATTTTATTTCCCTTATAAATGTTTACTGCCAATATTGTAAGTAGTCTGAGGCAATACTTTCTGAATTTCTATTGAAAAACTGGGAAGAAAACATCCATAATGTTCAGTTTAAATTAAACTGTATGACATGAAGACAGCAATTGAAATGCAAATAAAAAAGATAACCCTAATAGAAAGATTAGCTTTCGTTTCTAAACCCAGTATTTTCCTCCTTGTATGGTAATAAAGTCTGACTAGAACCTTGAACGAAGTAACTGACTGTCTGTCTTTTTCTCTTCAGCATGATTTTGTACGTCGGGAACGCTCGCCACGCATTCTCATTGACCTCATCCAGAGGACCAAGGATGCAGTGCGTGAGCTCGACAATCTGCAGTACCGCAAGATGAAAAAGATCCTATACCAGGAGAAACACAACGGGCCCATGGGAGAGAGCCAGGAGGAGGAGGAGGTGGGAGGAAGAAAAAAAAAAAAGGGAGAAGGGAGGTTAATGGGCAAACAGTTAATGCATCAAACTTAAATATTAAACAGACAAATGAATGTTAAAAAAGAAAAAAAACTCTGCAGAGTGCATAATCACAGGGAGTGGCACCAGAAACAGTTCTTCAATTCTTAACAATAGTTAATATGAAGATGAAAAATTGCATATATGTAGCCACAGTCTTTAAGTAGCAGAGTTGCACTAAAATGAGGTTTGGATTCAGTTAATCTGCAGAGTATTTTCACAAAGTAATTGAAATAATTATTATATTTAAAATTTCCATCACCACTACATAAAATAAGTGCTTGTACTTGACACCAATGATAGAGTTTAAGCTCTTTATTTCACACAGTTCTCTATCTGTAGGCCAACAGATGATTTCAGTTATCTGCATCCTCAGGATGACACTTAAGTCTCAGAGATGGTGACTCCACACTAGTCAGTACTGCTTCAGCACTTTAAAATCACAACAAATGGGAGTCTTTCTCATGCAGTCTTGGTAGCCTGAGATGAAGTGTCCCTTAGCTGACCTGGCCTGAAGTAAAGTGAACAGTTATGGACAGCTCGTAGCGACAGTAATGTCATCCTACACCATGTGACACAATTCACAGCAGCCACCAGACCTTAGTGCAACAAGACACTGCTGAAAGCCTTACCCTGAAAAACCTGCTGTACCAATCCTTGTTTTATGTGGAAAGACTGAGTAAATACCCTGTCTTGTTGCTTTAGACCTAAGTGAATTGGCTTTTGCTTCTAAAAGCTACACAGTTTCATCCCGTATCTGTCTTGTACACCTTCAAGTTGACTTGTAATCTGAAGACCTCTGTCTGACCACTGTCCATTAACATAAGCTCAGACGCTACTGAATGACTCAGACACACACATCTTAACAATTAGAGGTTAATAGGCAATTTAGCATGATTTTGACTCTAATGCAATCTATAGGGCATCAGTGATCCCCCCCCTCCCCCCTTTGTATTGAGGCAACTCCATTTAATGGTACAGTTTGAAGAAAGTCTGGGTATAATTGGGCGAAGGTCACGGGTGACTTTTGTATATTTCAGTAGCATGTTCCTTGAGTGTTTGTGTACATTTGTGTTTCTGAACATGTGTATATGTTGTGCGCACTTGCAGGACAGCGAGGCAGCCAGCTGTAAGATGAACAGCCTGGGCAGCAACCACTCTATTCCCAGCACCTCGGTCAGCACGGGTAGCCAGAGCAGCAGCGTGAATAGCATGCAGGAGGTGTTGGATGACAGCTGCTCTGATATGACCATGATGCATCCCCAAGACTACAGCAGCACCCTGGACTCCTCCCCACACACCAAGAAGGTAAAAATTAAGGGTGAAGACGGGATGGTGATTAAGGCTGAAAGTTTGAAACCACTATTGGGAGTTCTTATTGTTCCCAAAGCCTTTTAACTGAGCATCAGCCATCACTCAAACAGTGTTAATCTCATTTTTTTTTAACTAAATACAATTTAAAATATTAATTAATTAAAAAATATATAAAACTGGAGACAGTTTTGTGACAGCCAGAGACTATGAAATAATTAAAGAATAATTTCAACAACTACTTGCAACAACCGTCCAAACAACCACTGAAATACTGAGTTTATCTAAGACCAGCTACTGCAGTGACAACGAGAGGGTGTGAACGATACTCGATTCATATATATAACCAAGTGGGAAATATGTAGTGCAAGTTGGTGCCGTGTACAAACAGACCCTGAAATGTGCCATGGCAACCAGTTGTCGACTACAAAGTGTTCATCACTTTAAATCTAGATGGAGAAATAAATTCTTTCTAGAAATAAGTGTTACAACTTGACAGCCATCTTGGAATTGATTAGGGGGTTATCTTGAGGCCCCTATTTAAATGAGTAGAAAGAGAGCCATGGCTTTCATTTCAGTGGTCACCGAGATATAAAAAAGAAAATCTATAGCATCACCATCAATTTAATTTAAAAATAAATAAATAAAAAGTTAAAACTTTTGGAAACTTGCTATCATTCTAGCTTATTTTAGCTAAAGTTTTCTTTAATCTACAAGTTAGTTTTTTTTATTTCATGGATTTTGGGGGCAAGGGTAACAAAACTGCAACATTTAGTTTTAGAGACATGTCTCTTCCTTCTACAATATCTCTTGCGTAAGTCATTGATACCTGTACAGTACTTCAGAGTTATTGTTTTACTGCTACAAAACAAAGAAGATTATAAAGTCTGAGAAATCCAAGTCACAACAAAGGTCAAATCAGATTTGTAGTCTGTTTTCTGAGATGCCCCACTGAAATAGAGACAAAAAAGTCAAGCCAAGTGGAATTAAGCACAAGGACAACTTTGTACCTAACATTTTTCCTGTCTTTTGAAATGGTATTAGTAAACAGTCTTAAAAACTTTTCCCAGAGTTCAGTGCATGGAAGAAGAAACAAAGACAGGAATCGTAATCAACAAATGCCATGTTACTGGTTGACTCACTTCTTTTCTGGGTTGATAACTGTCTCACTTTTAACAAATGAAAAGGAAACATGGCTCTGTGCAAACATCCTTTGGTGTCTCGCACCGTTCAAGAGTATGCATAAACCCCTCCCCCCAAAACCATGGAAACCATTGACAGTCCTCACTGTTTGCAGACTGCTTCAAGTTCATCACTGACACCGTTCACGCTTTGAGAACAAAGGCCGTGTATACATGTGAACTAGCAGCAGCGCAAATTCCCCTTGCACATGTGGCATCCTGTGTATACACACACACACACACACACACACACACACACAGGTCAATACAGTGCTTTACGTTTGCATTGGAAATCAACTCTGTGAAGAGAGGGCTGTCACTTCTGTCATTCTCTTTCTTCATTTGCTCTTTGTATTTTGACAGAGCTTGAATAAGGTTGTCACTTTATGAACAGACAACCAGTGTGCTGTTACAAGTTCAGGGGCTGTGATGAGAACAATTAAAAATGACACACATTGTTTTCTGATGGCGGTGAATTTCCCTCCACGCATAAAAGCACTCGTTGGTCCCTGGGCCTCCCTGCATGTTTGTCAGTCAGATTTTATTGGGGGTGCTGGGTGTTGATGTTTCATCATGACATGCAAGCTTACAGTTGACACAGTTTTATCAAATGATGAAGAATCTTTGTGAAGTGTAGAAGTTGTATGGGTTAAATCAGTGGGGAGTATTTCTTTTGTAAGTCACAGAATTATGGTGACGAATTTCAATACTGGCACAGTTTTAATAAGTTAAAAAAAAAAAAAAGTTGAGTGCCCTGCAGTGCAGCATAGTTTACACTATCATTTTTTTTTTAACTTTGATCACTTGGTTGTTATTTATTCTGTTTTCTTTTAGTATTTACCAGTCCTAAATTTCTCTCCTTTGTTTTCAAACAGGACCATCAATACAACTGGGACGACGGGATCCACAGGGACCATCGGCCAGAGCCGACGCCAGCTTCCTTTGATAAGAGCAGCCAGGCTCAAAACTACAAAAACCAGGGCCGCTTTGCCACCATTAAGTCTGCCTCACTGGTAAGAACCTAAAACTTTCTTCTTTCTATTGGTGTTTTCTTTTCAAGGTCCTAAAGCATGTTTTCTGCATGCTGTAAATGTTTCAGTGTCATTAATTTGTTCTACTTATTTGACTTAAAAGTTGCGCTGTTTGGAAGGCCAAACAAATTTAAAAAAAATTATTTCTTGAAGAAGCTCAAATCTCTGTTTCATGTTCACACCACAGCACTATGAGGGCATTAAAGGGCATTTTTTTGTTTGTCTTTGTTAAAAAGCTTACTGTGAATGTGGTGCGTGAATGACCCCAGTCTCAGTGGGTGTAATGCTATTGTATGTCTCCATGTTTAGATGTTTTTGAAATATTTATTTCCCATCTTTTGGTCTTCACTTTGTTTGGATCGTTGTCTACTATATTATTTCTCTGCTGTTTTTTCCATTCATTCACCCCACTCCTTTTGTTTTCTCCTCTTGTACTACGCCTCGCATTACCACTCCCATCCTCCCACCCTCTCCTTTATTTCTTCCTGGCCTCCATTTGATAATACATCATTCTCAGATCTGACTCAATATTCTATGTTGAAGGGGTGGAATACTCTCTCTCTCTCCCTCGCTCTCTCTTTTTCTCTCTCTTGCGCTTTCTTTCTTTCTATGACTCTCTTTCTCTCTCCCTCCCTGTCTGTTGTCATGGAAACCGGCTCTAGTAACTAGAAAGTAGTTGTGATGGTGTGTGTGTGTGTGTGTGTGTGTGTGTGTGTGTGTGTGTGTGTGTGTGTCTGTGTGTGTGGTGTGTTGGGTGTGTGTGTGTGTGTGTGTGTTGTGTGTGTGTGTGTTACCTGCCTGGTAATTGTAGTCCCTCTGCTGCCAGGTCTTAAACCAGAAATCTTGTCACATACAAGAGAATGTAAGCAAAGAAGTGTGTGTGTTTGTGTTTGTGTGCACAAGAAACTGTGTGTCCTCATATTGTCCTTGAAGAGAGCACGAACCAGTGACCGTCCGATGCTGTGTGCGTTTTCTGTTGACCGCAACCGTAGTTCCCCGGCACTGAAGGTTACATGATTTTGTTTTTGATTTTTTTTTCTATGTCATATGTTTATGGGCTCTGTTGATTTGCAGATGATTAACAGATGATAATGATACATGGTATATGTAAGACTGCAGTTGGGAACTGTAGTTTGAAAACCCTCACGCATAACTGTGAACTGATGTAGTCTTCCGACTGCTGCTGACCATGGATCGCAGTATGTGGGTGACGTTTCAGCCTAGGAAAAATGCATCATCAACTGTTTAGGTCTGCTGTTTTTACCTTTTTAAAACCAAAGAGTTGGTTGGGAAGAGTTATTGTCACTTTCACAGCATTGGAAAGTAGTTTCTTGCAAAACCGTAGGTCAATCTATTCTTGTTGAGGTTTTTTGTTTTGTTTTTTTAGTACACACATTATGCAGAAAATTAGGAGCAAGTAATATTTTGATTTGTAACTAATGTGATTTCTGAATTTAGGAAACCCCTACAGTACTGCATTAGAAGGAAATATAACAATGTGATTTACAAACTGATCATGACTTGCTTAATATCATTCAATCACATATAATTAAAAAAATAAATAAATAAATAAAAAAACACTTTTTAAAGTCCTCCCTTTATGGCACTTAGGGAAAGAAGTTGATGTATACATAAACAACCTCACATGTTCTCCCACTGACATGAAAGATTACAGTGGCAATAAGCCTGCTGTTTTTTTTACCTCCTCACAAGATGATGAGATGCCTTTTTCATCAGAAAACAGGGATTGTGGAGTTTATAGATATTTGTTCTTAGCCACAAAAGATGGAAAATTGTATCCTGGATCATTTTCTCACTTTACCATAAAACGGAAAAAAAGTATTCCTTCCTCACCTTAACTCTTTGTTAATTGTTTTTCTACCATTTATCCTTTAAAGAAACACTTCTAATCATACTTGAAAATACTTTTGATCTAATGCATATTGCGGTGGATTAAACTTATAGATAATGGCAGCTGAGATTACACATTGTGTAACTGAAAAAAGGCAGCCTCTCTGTAGTGTAACAGTGCCGGTCCTGCCCACCGGCACTGGAAGAGATTACATCATCTTTTTCTTCCAAGCACAGACATCCTCACATTGGCCTCGACTCACTGAGACTGGAAGCAGGTAGACAAAGAGGGAGAGGTAGGACAGTATGGGGGGGTCCAGATGGCAAGGGGTAATTGATAGCCAGATAGGAAGATGGAGAGCAACACAAGCGAGAAAACATAAACAATTAAGAATGGTTTAAATAGGGGGGAATTATTAGCTAAAATCAAAATAATTATAAACTATTATTTTATAAAGAAAAGTCATGGTGATTTGAGGGAAAAGGCAAGAGATTAAAGATTTAGTGAACTGAAAGAGAAAGTAAAGGCATCATAGAGGACACTGGCAGATATTGGGGAGATAAGAAGGGCAGAGAAAAGAATAGAAAAACAAAGGTGAGACTTAAGAGCAGTGCTGATTGAAATCTTAACTGACAAAAAAACCAAAGAACATCACATTTACTGGTGAAATGAAGTGTGGAGTCTGAATAAATGTAGCAGTGGGGAAACAAGAGAAGAAAGGGGTAAAACCAAAGACATGAGAGGTATTGTGGAAAAGGCATGAAAAGAGCAGGATGTAAAATTATCCAGGGACACGTGGAAAAAGGAAAAATGATGAGGGGACAGGAAAACTGGAAAGACATGGATGCAAAGTGAGAAGGTGAACGAATGTGAGACAGTGAGTGAGAGCGAGGGCAGGGGTTATTATAGGTTAGATGAAGCCACTGACTGACGTGTAAGCTGGTGTGAGAGACAACATTGTTGTAAAATATTTCACTTCATCTATTCTTTAGCTGCTGGTTGCAGTTTGTAACCTGACCGCATAAACGCTGATGGGAAATTAAAGTGTAGTGTAAGGCATATCAAAATGTGCTCCTCCCCCATCAGTTTTCTTGCAACTTGCAGAATTAAGGTTGTACTTGTTAACTTTCATGTTATGCAGTTATATATATTAAGATGTTTGTTCTTTACAGGTTTGTGTCAGAATTGAATAAGCTAGATGGACATCTTTTGCATTTGAGTCCTATTTTTTGTGATCAGACTTGAGAAGGGAGATCTCCTCACATTTGACAGGAAAAAGGCATGCTATACAAAGGTCTGAGGCCTTTTGCTTCCTCCTGTAAACCAGATGTCTTTGCTACATGCTACTATACATCTGCAGTAACATTCATACTACAACCATGCTTTTTCTATGTGGTACCTACCAGGGTTGAAATGTGTTTTCCTTAATGTAATAAGGAAGCGATAAAGAAGAATCATGGAGGTTTGACAAGGGGATAGTCTTCTTCTGTTAACTACCAGGAGCATTAATATTTACTTGGATTTCGGCGTTTTGAGGCTCTTGATATCGATGCAGGTCTGGCTCTTGCCCTCGATGTTGTGTTATCATAAAGTCACAATTGTGATATTGCATATTCACTGACGCTAAATGCCTTGCAAACACAGAGATCAAACTAAGTGGACTGTTGTAGTTAATTTATTGCAAACAAAAATGCATCAGTCACCACCAGCAATAATTCTATTTAAGTAGGCTTGCACGTTCACACAAGTTAAACTCTGTGAAGACGGATCATCTTGAACTGCAAAATAAGCAAAAATTAAAGTTTGGGCGCTTAATTCTCACTCACTCTAACATTCACCTTTAGCCTGCATGCCTTCCCTCCCTCCTCTCCCTGAATATGATCTCCTTTCCAGTCCCAAAGCCTTGTGTGAAAGAAGCCGTCACATGACTTGACTTGGCCCTTTGTGGCTGTATGCATGGTGGCAGCGAAGCAAGTGACTAGGATTGGGAGGTTCTATTACAGTAGAGGTATTGATTCAGAGCAGATTAAGGAGAAGGGGAGCTCAGCCTCCACATATTTCCACCCCATTTCCCCCCACCCTGTTTTTTTTTTTTTTTTTTTTTTCTTTCTCCATGTAGATGCTCTTATTTTACTGCTGATTATTTCTATTTTTCCTGTTTAACTCTCTCCCAGCCACTCTCCATCTGCTGTTTCTCCTTTGCAATCACCCTCCCTCCCCTCATCTCTCGGCCTGCTCCTCTCTAACACCCCCCTCCAACTTCTCTCAGTCTTTCTCAATGAGGTATTCATGTGACCCACCTGCTGTCCGCCGCTTAGCGTTAGCCTGACTAAAGAGCCGCTCTGTGCTCTTGTTGGCCCGCGGTGTCCAACTGCCTCATTCACAGTTCACACGTCTGCCTTGGCCGCTGCGTGCCCAGGGCGCGAACCAAGGAGAGGGAGGGGGCTCAACGTCCAGTAAAGTGTGTCGGGGGGGGGGGTCTCAGGGTGGCATCGGAGCTCAGGCAGGGTTCTGTCGGGCATAGGATGCTGCACAAGGTTCCTGGATGCTGGTGCACTTGGCTAAAGTTGCCATCATGTTTGGCCTGAGGAGTTCAGGTGGAAGTTATGAGAAGATGCGGAGCGAGTACTACCTAGATGTGGAGAACCCTTTTTGTCCTCAGGTTGGTGGGTCAGGTCAAGGTTTGGGTTAAAAGCAAGAATAAGTGAAAGTGTTCAGAAATACCAGTAAGGTCATTGCCTCAGGTTAAATTTAGTCATACAGTAGATGTTTATTGTCTTTACAGCATTTTTGTTTTCTTTCCCACGCTCTGACTTGAATACATTTGAGGAACTTTGAAGTCGGCTATTCTGTGCAGTGTCTGCGAATCTGAGATTGTCAGATGAAAGAGCTTTTGTTCAGCTGAAGTGGTGGATTTCAAATTATTTGCTTCTTGATGTCATTATTTTCATATCACATGTTGAAGATTCTTTCTTGTACATGTAAAACTAGCAAGTAATGTAGTCTGATTACAACAGGTCAACTGTTTTGTTTTGTAACGTTTTTGTTTGAGGTCCTTCTCGTAAATGAACCGAGATACTTTGATCATATCGAATTAATCAGTTAGGCATTACTGTTTGGGTGTTTTTTTTTTTTGTTTTTTTTTGTTTTTTTTTTTGTGAAGTAATTTGATTTGCATCTTCTAACTTTTCTCTCACCACAGGTGACCAAACAGATTCATGAGCATGAGCAGGAAAGTGAGCTGCGAGAACAGATGTCCGGCTACAAGCGCATGCGGCGGCAGCACCAGAAGCAGCTGATCGCCCTGGAGAACAAGCTAAAGGCCGAGATGGATGAGCATCGGCTCAAGCTGCAGAAAGAGGTGGAGACGCAGGCCAACAACGCCTACATTGAACTGGAGAAGCTGGCAAAACGGCATGCTGTGCATTCTGAGAAAGAGGTGGGACTTTTGATGGGGTTACAGGACATTATGAATAAGTGCAGTAACTGTTAGGTTATTTCACAAATGATCACACTGACTTACATGTACAATGCAACAGTTGGCTGGTGGACCTGGTCAGCTTTGAAAAAATGGGAATAATATTGAAGCTGTGACATTTCTAATGCTGCTGAAGAAAAACACGTCAAAAAGTTCTATTCTTTTCTAAAGTGTTGCTATTTTAAAGCCGTTCAGTGTTGCAATGAGTAATGAGGACGTTTTTGTTAGAACTTTACCCACTGCTGCCACCCAATGATACATGTGATGAAACACAGGGGCAGAACTGGGTCACAGAGTGTCACGCTCTGAAAAACACGTTGTATATCTTTGTGATTAGCACCCAGCGTGCGTGCTGCAACAGTCAAGGAGATAGTTTATTTGTTTATGTAGACGAGTCTGTACATCTAAACGGTGTTATGAATAGGTGACATGTGGCTGTCACAAACCAACATGTTACTAGATATTTACATAGAATTCTATAACTATAACTGCAATGTCTCTTTTCTTTAAAAAAAAAAAAAAGAAGGTTGTTTTATCATCTAGAAGAACAAATGTTATGGTAATTTTATCTGAATTCTAACATCTGATTTAGAATTGAAGTGCAGACTAGAATTTTTAACTGGCCATATTATAATTAAGCAGGACATTGTTTGTGTTAGAATTTTAATCAACCAACTTATTGTCTTCAAATATACTTTTGTTAATATATGTTAATATACTTTAATGTTCTTATATAGGTTTGTGCATGAATGTATTTGTCCACAGTTTGGTGGCGTGTTGTCTGTTGCTGGTCAGGAGCATCTAACCATGCTCTTGTCCCTGTCTATTCTGCCCAGATGAAGACGGCGCTGGCAGACGAGAAGAAGTTCCAGCAGCAGATCGTGGCCCAGCAGAAGAAGGAGCTAACCACATTTCTGGATAATCAGAAAAAGCAGTACAAACTCTGCAAGGAGAAGATTAAGGAGGTATGCTGGGCTCGTTGGTTTCCTCTTTTCTTCTCAGGCGCGCTCCTTCGCACGCCTTCTCATGGGTGACACGTGACCTTCTGCGCTCTGTGCTGAAGAATCAGGCTCCCACACACAAACATACATTTCCACTTCAGCATGGTCTTTTGGAAGTTGTGTTGAGTCACTCAGCCTACCAACTGTGTACCTACACATGTATGTACACACAAACAAGAAAAGTCAGAAATCCATACGCTCACCGGAGCACTTGTGAACCACCACAACCTTGTAAAAGAATCCAGAGAATACTCTTGTGGGCTGGCAGTGTGATACACTGTGTTTTCAGTTACATGATAAGTGACCAAAATTAGGTCAGCACAGTTAGGAGAAAGCATCACTGGCAGAGAGAGATATTTCCCACCAACTGAGGGCTATAACGGAATTAGACACCACAGAGAGCAGGGATCAGGCTCATGTGTTAAGTGCATTAGCGCGAGTTGTAGATTGCGCATGAAAGAGAAAGAAAATTCCTTTATTTAGAAGAAAACAATTTTCTTTTTCTTCCTTTGGCTTTAAAAGTAAACTGTTGTTCAAAATAAAAGGTCACCTTGAGTTGACCAAATGGTCTTACTAAAAATATTTGATGAAGTTGATTTGAATAGAGGTTCTATTTTATTCCCCAGCAAAAAATGGCTTACAAATAGCTTGTTTAGGCAACATTTGTTTTTCACATATCCATTAACATCCCACTGACTGCTTACAATGATACTTTACTGCTTACTAGTAATACTTTTATCTTCTGTCTTGTGTATGTTAACACAATCTCCTTTCTCTATTCCCCCTTCTACTTGGAATTTCCACCTCTCATCAGGAGATGAACGAGGACCACAGCACACCCAAGAAGGAGAAACAGGAGCGTCTGTCCAAGCACAAGGAGAACATGCAACATTCCCAGGCCGAGGAGGAGGCCCATCTGCTGTCCCAGCAGAGGGTCTTTTACGACAGGAACTGCCGCGCCTTCAAGCGCAAAGTCATGATCAAGAGGCACGATTTGGAACAGGAACAGATCAGAGAGGTGTGGAGGACATACAAGTTTCTAAAACTCGTGTGCAAGTTGTAAATCTATAAATGTTTTGCTTTTGGATAATTTTACTACTGTAAACTTCTGACTGAATTGATCAAACCATATATGCCCACATCGCGAGTTTGAATACTAAACCCTTGTTTAGTGTTTATGATCTTGGTGTACAAAAGTCCCACAAATGTTTTCACAGCAGACAGTAGTGTGTTATTTAGATCTGTCAGGTGTTTTATATTAACTGTAAGCAGGATTAATCCACAACAAAACAAGCCAACAATGCCATAATCTGAAAAGCTGTTGAGTGAGTTTAAGGAAATCCAAAAACTTTCTGTGGGAAAATGCTCCAAAATCAATGTGATTAAACTAGAAGCAAGAGGGGGGAAAAGTAAATATGTGATGTTTATTGATTTTTTTTTTTCTTCTTTTTTCCTCTCAGCTGTTACTAGTTGCAATCAATGCTGTAAGCACAAAACAGTAAAATTGATTTCTGCAAGGGAATATGTTGATGTCAAATTGATGCTTATCAATAGTACTTGCTGAGATTCATCCTTCTATTCCCTTGCTGTAACCTCCATGTCTCCTCGTGGCCCGCCTAGGAGCTGAACAAGAAGAAGACCCAGAAAGAGATGGAGCATGCCATGCTGATCCGCCACGATGAGTCCACGCAGGAACTGGAGCAGAGGCAGCTGAAGACCCTGCAGAAGCTGCGTATGGACCTCATCCGCCTGCAGCACCAGACGGAGCTGGAGAACCAGATTGAGTACAACAACAGACGTGAGCGTGAACTTCATCGCAAGCATGTGTTGGAGCTCCGGCAGCAACCCAAGAATCTCAAAGTGAGTCAGCGCAGAGACCAGTCGATCTAATATTTTACATTTTGTTTGATGGATTGATATATAAGTGCTTGAAATATTTCAAATCCCTTTTTCCCATCATCCTTAAAAGGAAAAAAATCCCTTGCCTTTGGGATCCACTTCTACGATTGCGCAAGTGATGAGCAACATCTAGTTTTTGATAAAACTGTGATGCAATATGAATGTAACAAATTAATTAATTTGGGGGAAATGGTGTAAGAATATCCAAAATATGTCACCTATGAATTTCATTTTAATTTGCCTTTAAGGTATCAAAGCCTCGAACTGTGCCTTTTGATTGGGACATTAGACCTCTAACCTTTCAAAAATGTGCTCTATTTAACTCTTGATTTCATTCTCACTGTCACCGTTTTTCTGGCCCATCCTTCAGGTTTTGGAGCTGCAGATCAAGAAGCAGTTTCAGGACACATGTAAGGTGCAGACCAAACAGTACAAAGCCCTACGCCACCACCAGATGGAAGTTACGCCTAAGGCCGAGCACAAGACTGTGCTCAAGGCCCTGAAGGATGAGCAGACACGCAAGCTGGCCATTCTGGCTGAGCAGTATGAGCAGAGCATCAACGAAATGATGGCTTCACAGGCGGTGAGCAGAGAGACGTTCATTTCATATTTCATCATATTTGCTAAACAAGAATTTCTCTTTACTAAAGTGCAGGTGGTCACGTTAAATGAATGAAGTATATGAAGCCTTTCTTTCCACCTGTTGCTTATGTTCTTGTATTTTTCTCCTGTTTGTTTGTCTCGTGTTTTGTCTTTCTCCGTCGTATCACTCCAACCTTCCCTCCTCCCGCCCCTTTCCACTGGCTTTCCTTGCCCTGTCTGTCCCCATTGCCCTTCTACTATCTTCCATCCCTCCGTCACCACCTCCCCGCCTCATTTCATCTCTGTGTCTTCTTTCCCCGCTCTCTCTCTACTCTCTCCTTGTGTGTTCCTTGTCCGTGTAACCCCGCCCCCAACTTCTCTCTCTCTGTGTCTTTGTACCTCTCTCTCCCGTGTTGCCGCCCATGGTCGGCTGTGTCAGCTGCGTCTGGATGAGGCCCAGGAAGCAGAGTGCCAGGCCCTGAGGCAGCAGCTGCAGCAGGAGATGGAGCTGCTCAATGCCTACCAGAGCAAGATCAAGATGCAGACTGAGGCGCAGCATGAGCGTGAGCAGCAGAAGCTGGAGCAGAAGGTGTCGCTGCGCCGAGCACACCTGGAACAAAAGGTGTTGTGAAATAAACACTTTATTTTAAATGAGAGCTATACATTTGGGGTTTTTCAAGTCTTCATAGAGCATGCTTTATAATCCTGTTCATTCATAATTGGTCAGTTTAGTAACCATAAATGAAACGCACAAGGAGAACATCTTTTGTACTGTCTTTAAAACAGAGAATGAATTCTTCAAACACTTCAAGACAAACTCTAATAAATAAAACACCATCACTGACATGGCAATAGGGATGTGCTATTTCCCCTCACATTTAGAACAAATTAGCTTTTGGCCTCAGTCTATTGATCAACTTAAAGTATCCCCACTGATTTAACAAATAGAGAATATTTGCATCAATTTAATTAAATCTGTGACTTTCATCATCAAAGAAAATACAATTTACCTAATGTGCTTTTTCAGTACAGAGCTGGAACATAAGCAAGACTAGAACAAACGAAAAGTTGTATTACTGACAGCCTGTAAGACAACAACTGCTCCAGTGCAACATAAGGCTTCAGAAAGAAAGAATTAAAAATACAGTTGGGTTAATGCAGAGTAAAAGTATGATGTTGCAAGTTAGTTGGAGCCCGCCATAGTTCAAATGTTTTGCACTGTATTAAGTGCCTTTTAAATTGGGAAAAAAACGTTTTTGCTCTTATCGCTATTTCTCCTGTAAAATCTTTTAAAGACCTAAATAGTGATGATTGTCCAGACATCATCTAACTTTTCCATAGACGTTATATAAAAGATTCCAGGTCTGAAAATTGAAGCCAGTGCAGAAGCGCTTTAATTCGTTATTCTTTCTCATTGCCAATAGGGGGCAACTACTCATACTGGCAAAAATAGTATCTCAATCAATAGTTTTAAATGTTGTTTAATAAAATATAAGGTTCTTTTTTCTAATTATGATCCAAGTTGGTATTAGCAGTTTTTCTAATGCATCACACCTAGTTTCAAACATGAGAAAGCAACAAAAAATCTCAGTTTCAGACTTCAAAGACCTGACTTTGCAAATCAAGAAACTCTGTGTCCATTTTTTATATACAGCCTAGTCTGATATGCGGCGTAGCATGCCGCCTTTTATTAGAAGGAACAAAACATGAAAAAATAAGATATAAAGCAAACAGAAGTCTGTTTCTTTGACTGATACTGCATTGCTTTTAAGTTTTGAATAAATTTTTTCTACATCCTTCTTTGACGTCACTCCTATTAATCCATGAAGGAAGGAGACTTTTTAAAGCTTCGTCTAGAGGCGATAATCTGCTAAAAAGCAACTAGTTCACCTGAAGCTTAAGCAAACAGATTGGGGTATTCATTTGCATCCACATCAGCAAGCAGCATGGGCATTAAAGGTGACCCCGACAGACATACACAAGTTCACACGGACACACAGATTTCCCTCACCATAGGTGGTGATGACAGTGGCATGGCTTCCTGCGGGGCGCGGACAACCATTTCTTTCCCACACACTTGTAATGATGGTGAAATCTCTAGACAACAGTATTGAGCCCTTATTACAGCATCATCCTCTATTTTTAACAGCTAACAGTTTATGTGGTGTAGCTTATTATTAAGCTTGTTCATGATAGGTTGCTGTATGCGTTCAGTCTAAAGTGCCTAAAACGTGTGCAACCTGCTCTCACCTGTGATATCAGCAGCTGTCATGGGGCTTTATCACCTTTGTTATAATTTTCCAAACATTTGATAGTTGTACCAGTCTTTGTCCCGTAATGTGATGCAAGACACTCCTGATAGACATCTGCTGTCTTTAACGTGAGCCTTTATACAACCTGTATGGTATAGCAATGACATGTAATAAGATGAGAGTATGCCTCCTTCAAAAGTGGCCTACGTCATCGATACAGTCTAGTAGACAGCACTCCGACAACAAAGAAAGGGACCTTCGAAATGCCGCCTGCCATCCAGTGTAGCCGGTGCAGGCTATGGTGGTCTGTTGCCATCTCCTGGCAGCATCCAGATCTGCACTCCGAGACGGATGATGTCATGGTTTTAGAAGCACTATTGTCCTCCGGTTCGGTTCATGGTCAGAGTCTGGAGTTTTCTGTGCATGCTCAGTAGTTGGCAAGATTGCCGTATTGCGCCACACACTGCTTTGTCCTCACCTGTGGACGTGTGTGCTGAGTTGTGTTTGTGGTGAGTACAACTTGACAGACTTGCACCTTTGAGGTAACGAAAGCAGTTCATGAAGTGTGCCTGCAGTTATACTCATTGTAATGTTGTGAGGATATTTAAAAAAAAATGCCCAGCATGAACAGCTCTGCAGTTGTCATTCTCACTTAAGACACATTTGATCAAGGAAGCAAAGTACCTCATGCTCACTGTCTAGACTTAAAAAAAAGAATCTTGGGTATGCATATTAAAAATATCAACTAAAAACAAAAAGGTCTGCCCCAGTGACCGAGTAGTGAACAATCTAACAATAAAAAATAACCCAAGAATAATGTTGAAAAATATTGTTGCAAATCTCTGCTTTTCTTGCATAAATTAACTGGTTTCACCAGTTACTCAGAGGTCCTGCATTACATCACCAGAAAACTATTCTCAGCTCTGCGAACAGGCATTATTGATGTCATTAATGCTTCCACGCCATTTCTGCTTTTACAAGTCGAGCTATGACAAAACTCAAATACACTATACTTGAAGAAAAACTGATTTTTTTTTAATGAATAACTAAGGTGCATAGGTCACGTATTATAGTGTCACCCAGTTTAGGTTTTTCCTTGCCTGAAAATAATCACTGGAGTATGTTTATTATATTTATATTTTAATTGTATATATTGGTAAATTAAGCACTCAAAGAGATTTTTACTACAAGCATTACCCCCTCAGTCACACACATCCATGCAATGTGTCATATATCGCTTCAACTCTCACACTGATGGATGCATCGGGCACCTGATACGCTGTTTGGAGTATCAGTCGAGCATTTTGCCCAAGGACATTTGCTGATATGTGGGTTGGATTGAACCCATCAACCTTCTGATTAGTAGTTGACCCTATCTACCTCCTCAGCCACGGCCATCCCACATTGCCCTCTATTATTTTCTAAAGCACTGAACATTCAAAGTTGTATTTGTTTTTGTTTTTTGTTGTTTTTTTTTAAAGTGCAGTGTTGAAGATGCTTTATATCTGTTTCAGGCTTACAAAAAAGTTTTTAATATTTAAACTGGAGGGAAAATCAAAACCTAATGATCATCAAGAACAGACAAATGTATCTTAGAAATGAGTAAACTACATTTAACTTTGAATATTTCTTGTTCCCATGTCACCTGCAGATTGAAGAGGAGCTGGTTTCCCTTCAGAAGGAGCGAACCGACCGCATCAAACACCTGCTGGAACGCCAGGAGCGGGAGATCGACACTTTTGACATGGAAAGCATGCGTCTGGGCTTCAACAACCTGGGCACCTTGGACTTTCCCAAGGACGACTACAGATGAGGGGCCGTTGTTTCTGCCGCCGCCATCTTCATGTAGTCCCCCTGGGGCAACCGTCTGCCTCAGAACACCCCACCTCTCCTTTGACCTGACCTGACAGTGCAGGTGTTCACAGCTGCTGATGCCCTTCCTCAAACACACTTTAAAAAATGAAAAGAGAAAAAAAAGAAAGAAAGAAACTGCTTCGAGATCAGCTCTGGTGTGTTCTCTGGGCCAGTCAGTCAGGGTCGATGGCAGGTTTGAGTGTCCCCCCCACCCTTCCCTGACAAACCAACCTATACTCCCTCCCCCTCCTTGCCTCTGTGGTGTCACAAGATGACAAAAAAATATGCTGGATAACTTCCTGTGGTTGTCATGTTTTTGTAAGAATAACATAGTCACAGTGTTTCTTGTTTCTTGTGCAATGATGACACTTTTGGTGTGACTAAAAGTGGAAATTGAGAAAAAGGAGGGAGACAAAATTGAAGGTCGTAGGATGAGCAAAAATCGCTTCAAAACCATGCTTTTTCAGAGGCGATAAATATATTTGTTACTTTGTTTTTTGGTCTCGAGCAGCGCAAAAAAAAATCTCTCAAAGCGAAAAATCAAACCGATCCTTCCGCAGCTGTTCGTCTGTGCTGCTTCTTTGGTATTTATGCACGCAGACATTTTTAGGACCAATTTAAATAATTTGATACTTTGACGGAAAACTCACAATGTGCATACAGGTACACTTATAGTATATGTGATTCCTTCATGTGATTACTGCAGGGTGGGTGAATCATGGTACTCAACATGTGTATTGTACTGATTTCTCTGCACTGGCAGCCAATGTGAAATATAATACACGTGAGATGTGAACTCCCAGCTAGCACAAAGGGCTTCATGGGGAGGGCAGGGGGACTTGTACTTTGTGTATAGAAGGATTTATGGAGAGCTTTTACTTATTTTCGTATTGTATTTTAACTGTCACTTAAATCAGAAAAATAATTTTTAAAAGCGCTTTTTTTCCCCTCCCCCTCTCTTCAGATAGTATTCCAAATCCAGGTATCTATCAATGGATTTTTCAGTTCATTTTCCCCCCCACTTCTTGCTTTACACAACTCTAGAGCTGTGTAGTTTCTTATAAACCAGACCAGTATGATGCTTTATTATTGCATGCACTTTAATTTTTTTTTCCAGGTTAAAATAAAGGCATGAATCTGTCAGAGCTTTTAATTATATTTGTAAATAAAGTGCTCATCACACAAACTGAAAAGGTGTTTTACATGTCTAAGGTAAAGTCTGGGAATTTACTGTGAAAAAGCGTGGAAAAAAAGATTAGATGTGGAAAAAACTCAGTTTAATCATATTGTTTAATTTTGCAACCACCTGGACGTTTGGCGTTTTACCTGAGAAGTGCACTGAAGATTTGAACTCAAATCTCAGGCCTTAAAAAAACCAAGTTGGGCTGAATTAAACCAACCATGTCTACAACTTTAATATTCTACCTTAAGCTTCATCTGCATGGTCCAGCGGGAACTACTACTGTAGTTGTTTACATGGACAAAGGTCACTAAAAGCCTGGTGATCTTTTTTTGTTTTTGTTTTTTTTCAAAATTCATGGTAATCACTTTCTCCTCGCTGTAAATAAATTACTAAATATAGTTAACCTCTCAAAATGAAACTTTTATAGAACACTTTAGGTCTCAAAGGAAAAATTCCTAAAAATGATTTATTGAATTTACATTTAAAAAAAATGTTCGAACAGAAATGCATCCTTTACCCAAGCCTTACATTCCTGGCACAAACCAAATTATTAGTAGAGGCATTTTGTGGGCATGGTCAAAATATTTTATTTCAGCTTAGAAATATCAATATTGTATTTTCAAAATCTAAAGGTCTTTTTTTTTTTTTTGGTTAGAAGTAGGAATGATTTTATCAATTCATTCCTTTTCTTGGTGGCGCCCTCTGCTGCCCCTTCAGCTAAAAAAATGGCTCCCTTAAATCAGCTGTAAAGATTTGAGAGCTTCCTCTGAAATTTGTCCTGGTAGTTTTGGCATAATCTCGCTGACTGACAGACAGAAAGGTGTTCTAGATCTCACAGAAAACATTTCTCCAAGGAACACAACCATTTTTTGTCCATCAGATTTATTGCAGCTGAGTACAGGTCAGGTTTATGCCAAGGAGTTGTTCATTTTTTTCACAGCATGAGTAGGCAACAGTGGGGAAAATAATAGTTTTTATTAATGCTGCTGGGGTGATTCTGTTGAGTCCTTTTTGTTTTGTTTTTTTTATTTTCCAGACAGCTGCTCGTACAGTTTAGGGACATAGTCATCCCACTCAGCCTGGTAGCAAGTTCCTGCCACTGGTGCTCCCAGGCTGTATTTCTCCCTGAAGCTCTGGATCTTGAATTTGCCGCGGTTGTCTCCACAGCGGTTGGTGAGGTCAGGCTCGCTGCAGGACAGGGTGCCTGACTGCTCATACACCAGCCACACATACCTATGGAGACCTGAGTCGGACAAGCACACAGGATTTTAAACGTTGAATTACACACTAAGAAAGAAAAAATTAGTTTATTTTAAACTCCAAAGAGCGTGAGCAGCAGATACCATGAAAAGAAAATTGCATGTCTAAACCTTTTCCCCACATTTCACACAAGAGAACATTAACTTTGTTTTATGTGCCCCCCCAAAGCCCTCTCCTGCCTGGCAGCTTTTACCAGTAAGAATTGTGATCTGTATGCAAAATTGTGCCAAACACATTTTGCTTATACAAGACGAGCTCTACAAATTACCTATAGACTCCACTTGTTCATGTGTTCCGTTTACTTATTTATTAATTTCCATTTGTGTCATTTCTGTTATCACAGTGCATGTGCATCAGGGCATCATTGGTGTTTTGAAATCTAATTTCACACATTTCACACACTCATTTCTGTTATCACAGTGCATGTGCATCAGGGCATCATTGGTGTTTTGAAATCTAATTTCACACATGCACCACAGCCATGAGCCTTCTGCTAAAATTTAAGAGCGAGTCAGATTGAATATTAATGGACGTTTTTGTGGCAGTTGCCACCTGGGAAACTTGGATTCTCCCAGCACTGTCCAAAGGTTTATTAGAGTAAAACTTCATTCATTCATTCATTCTTACCTGTGCCATTAGGAGGACCAGAGCCCACATAGTCAGACTTGACGCAGCCAGAGGACACATCGTTTCCTTTCATGTTGACTACCAGAAAGTGGTGCCACTCCCTTTAGTGAAAGAAAAGATAATCAGTTTGATATTGAAAATCTGAACTGTACAGAAACTGTTCGAGCTGTCATTACCCTCGTGCAAAAAAAAAAAATGTAGCTATGAAACTGTGTTTTTGAACATGATCAAGAGTCAAATGTAAGCGGCACAAATGAAAAGCCTAGGCCCACTTCAGTGGCCTCCCAGTAGGTCCTGTCTGTGCTCCATTAACATGCTCCTTTCACCTGAATTTGGGGTTCTTCCTGCTGGGAGCGTCAGGGTCGGTCAAGGCCAAAGTGTACAGTTTACTGGAGTCACATCCTTCCCATTCGATGCAGGTGGGTCGATTCTGCACCTGCAGCAACACGCGGACAAAAGTGCGTCAACTTTCACTTTTATGCCGGAGTTTGAGGCCGTTTGGGGGCGCTAAAAGCCATCGACTAAGGGCATACTACCAGGGAGCATTATATAACCCAATTAATTTGTGGTAGACGGTTACAATACTTACTAATCTTACCAATCCCATGTAATCATTTATAATGCAGTGTTAGTTTAGAGAAATGCAGTACAGTACTTTAAACAGCATTTAAACGCATCACCAAGAAGCGACGCTAGTAGCTACACTTGCTAACAGACAGTGGTTAGCTGACAAACCTGTGTTGGAGTAAGCACTTTTCCCAGCTCATCTATTTCCACAGATCCGTATTTTACAGTCAGGGGCTTTGCAGGCTTTTCCTCGACCTCCTGCAGGGCAAGAGACCCGGTCCACTGGCTCAAATCTACAGGCATTTTGAGGCGTTTGCTTTGCAGACGATTCAAACTGAAACGCTACTTGCAGATGTACGAGAACTGCCAACGGCGCTGCATTCAAGGACCAGCAGAAGATGTGCGACATGGAACGACTCCGCGTGTTTAAGAGTTAGAATAAAAAAAACCACTTAAACAGTTCAAAAAGGAAAAATATTCCGTTTTTAAAAATTTGAAATAACCCTTAACAAACAAAAATTTCAAAAACTATAATTACTATAATTACTGTACTATTTTGTCAATCATTCTTTTCTATTAGCTCCTGGCATTGGTACTTTAATATTATGAAAAATGTTGCCCATTTGCACATACTATTGATAAATATATGGTGCTCAATGCCGGCATTTCTCCAGCATATGGCCCTTATTTGAGACGTGAATTAACATATTATTATTTTCTATATTTGGCTCTTCATGATGAATCATGGTTTTCCCAGTAATCTGATTCCAATTTGAAGGGCACAACCAAAAACCTACAGGAAACGCCGCCAGAGGGCGCAGTCCCCGTTACTCTTTTGTGGATTGTGATTTGCTAAATTTTCCGTCAATCACATCAACCGTCCTGAGCTCCTCCCTTCTCCACCTTACGTGCTCCATTAACAAACTTAATGTTTCCAGACTTTTCCATCTTTAAAACGTTGACATTATACACTGTTTTAAGCAATGGGCGTTAACGTTTTCTCAAGACACTTGAGCAAAAGAAAGAAATGATGATGATGATGATGATGATGATGATGATGATTATTATTATTATTATTAAAGTTATGGGTAGTGGTAGGAGGGTATGTTTTGTTTTTGGTATGTTGTTGTTGTTGTGGGGTTTTTTTGGGGGTTTTTTTTGTCTTTTCAGGAATAAGCACATCCTACAGTCAGCCCTCCTTAAAATTTTAGCAGCCTGCAGAAAATGACAAAAAAACAGGGCATGCATTGACTTTAACCACAGTCTGACAGTCCAGTCCTAGTATTTGTAAAGGGTAGGAAAGTGCATTTCAGATTAAATGAGTTTAATGAATGAAAAGAAAAAAATGAAAATGAAACAATGAGTAAGCATATGTTAAATGCTTAGCCTTCTGACTCCAGACAATTTTAAATTAGGTTAGAGTATGGTTGTAGCTTAGGCTGTGTTGATTTGTGAGGTGTAAGACTCCCGTGAAAGCTCTCTCTCCCTTTCTTCACAGGCAATACTCCTATTCCTGCAGGCCAAACTTTTTTTAGTATCCTTATGCAAGCTCATGATTGTAATTAGGTTGTTATTTTAGTCTGTGTGACATTACAGCTGCACCAGATAGTAGTCCTACTGAGAACCACAATCTGCCTAGAATAAAAAATCTGGGACTGTAATCACATAAAGTAGTTACAATATACAATAAAGCTGTGTAGGGTTTTCACGAATCCAACAAATTTTACTTATCCATAAAGTCATTAGGAGAATGAACTCTGCCCTATATTATTAATATTATTAATATTGGAAAAAGGCACAACATTGGCAGCTCGCCCCCTTCAGATGATTCATGCAGAGAGAAGCATACTTTGTTGTGTATTTGTGGAGTTTGAGGCATCATTTTGGTTGCTCGTGGAGTTACTCGGGGAACTGAATGGAAATGAAATCAAAGGCCATCATAAATGCAAAGGCTTGGCTTATGAAAAACATTTCATGAAAACAGATGTATTTTTAAAATAGTAATTACCTAATAAGATTATAAAAACAACTGAAAACTGAATTTTTAAGAGAAAGAAGTAGAAATAGATACATTGTTTCCTAAAAATACAGAATTTTAACCAAATAAACGGTTGACAACTGATATCTATGATATCTATCAGTGATATCTATGTTTTTAGTATTATCTTAGCCCTATTTATAATGTCCGTTTGTTACAATAACAGCCTGACACCCATCTTTTCTGACTACAATCTCTTTTACTACCTTTAAAAAAGGCAAGAAAAGGAGCTAATTTATTACCTGCGATAAGAAAAAAAGAAAAGTAAAACAAATGGCTGTGGTGTTACTGCACCTTTAAGAAGGTGAGGTCAGGGTGTGGTTTCTGTCCTGGTAAAGTTTCCGGCTTGGCATGCTCATGTAAACAGAGCACCTCTACCAAATCTTGGTGAAGCCTAAGAGAAGGACAGAAGTCGGATCATGTCAGACCGCTGCCATCTGCCGACACTGGGTTCCGTGTGCTGTGGTGTGTAATGGGCAGCCCGGTGCCTGGTGTGTTGCTGCGTGTCACCGAGGTGCTCCCGCAGGTGGACTAGTCAGACAGGTTTGACCTAGAAGTCGCAACTGTTCACTCATTTCTGAAGGCAATGTAGGAAAGTTATCATGAAGGTAGTAGCAACGTTAGCGCTTCTGCAGTTGTATATTTCTGCAACAGGTGAGTTCGGATCGACTCGGAAAACACAGGTGAGTGTAAAAACCCCGCTTCAATCTTCTTTTTTTTTCTTTTCCTTTCAGCTGATCTCGTTACAGCGGAAGTTTCGGGTAATGTCTCAAGCGAAACGGCCCTGTCAGCTTCACCGGGTGACATCGTTGTACTTCCGTGTTACTCAGCAGGTAAAGTAACACCCGTGGTAACGACATGGACCAAAAATGGACGGGAAATCGTTACAGGCGGAGATCCCACTCGGCGCCTCATCGTGAACCCTGATGGGAGTTTGAACATGAGCGCGACGATGCCTGGAGATGAGGGGATTTACCTGTGCAACTCCACACTATCTGACAACCGCTCATTCCTGGCACGTGTGCTGCTTCAAGTAACAAGTAAGTGTATGCGCACATTTTAAACAATGAACTCTTCACGGTGAGGTAATGTAGGTGTTGCTTGCCTGAATTCCTGGAACATTTCTAGCAAATGCAAACTGGTTCATCTACATAACATGTGGGCCAGTTCTCGACAGCGGCTGACTTTTGTAGATGGGTCTAAATGTGCTATGTGGAGTTTGCCAGGCCTTCACTTTGCTGCATGCTTCTCTCAGAATATTCTAGCTTCCTTCCACAGTCCAAAGACATACATACTGTTTACTTAGTGTGTCTAAATTAGCCATAGGTGTGAATGTAAGTGAACATGAATGTAAGTGTGTCTTCATGTGTTTGCCCTGTCATGTACTGCTGACGTGTCAGGGGTCTACCTGGCCTTATGGACAGCGACAAATGAGACTGTTTCCCACGGCCCTGTGACCCTGAATTTGAGGTTAAGAAGATGGATGGGTCTATTTGTAAAGCGCTTATAGCTACACTTTGAGAAGGTGGCTATGGTCATCGTTCTTTGATCTTTATCAGCTAACCACTCAGTGGAGTACTGCAATACCTGATCAGTCTTCTTAATAATAATAATGGATTGGATTTATATAGCGCTTTTCAAGGCACCGAAAGCGCTTTACAATGCCACTATTCATTCACTCTCGCATTCACACACTGGTGGAGGCAAGCTACAGTTGTAGCCACAGCTGCCCTGCGGCAGACTGACAGAAGCGAGGCTGCCATATTGCGCCATCGGCCCCTCTGGCCAACACCAGTAGGCGGTAGGGTAAAGTGTCTTCCCAAGGACACAACGACCAGGACAGAGAGCCCGGGGGATCGAACCGGCAACCTTCCGGTTACAGATACGCTTCCCAACCCCCCTGAGCCACGGTCGCCCACGACATTCTTGAAAAATGCAGACTTTTTCCTCTATCGCTGCTTGAAGAAAGATTCTGAAAACTGTCAGTAGGCGTGGGTGCTCATTTCAAGTCCATTTTCATCCAAAAAAAAAAAAAGATCCAACTAGCTCACCTTTAAAACATCAGCCCACACCAGTACCCTACCTGCAGGTTCCTGGTGCCTGATTCAAAGTGGAGCTGTTACTGGTCCAGCTGTGGCTCGCTCATCTAGTCCATCAAGAGTCACACACCATCTCATTGGTCCACAAAAAGCTCAAAAATCTGTCTTGAGATATTTCTTGGTCCTGAATACACTGAATACCTTGTAGTTCTGGGTATATGTAGGTTGCAGTCAGAGATGGGCAGTTACAAGTAATGCATTACTATAATCCGATTACATTTTTGAGTAATGAGTAAAGTAAGGGATTACTATTACAAAAAAGGTAATTAGATTACTGTTACTTTCCCGTAAGCACGCTGCGTTACTCCGTTACTAAAACCGTGATTTTCTTTTTTTTTTTTTGCGAGAGTGTCTCATGACCAGTGTTGGTCCAGTTACTTGAAAAGAGCAATCAGTAACTAATTACTGATTACTTCCCCAAAAAGTATTTTCAAAAGTAATTAGTTACTTAGTTACTTTTTTAAAAAATGATTTACAACCTGAGTAGGTAATAAAGCGATAGATCTTTCAGCCCAATTCTATTTTTTCTGCATAATCCATCATATAAAATGTAATCAAATGAAACAGTCTCTTTTTGAAACTAGTTTTATTAGCTTTAATCTTTTAACTTTACGCATGAGGCAAATATTAAATTATATGCAACATTCTCTGACTGGAAGAAATTAGTTTAACATTTAAACCTATTTTCTGCATATTCCAGCATATAAAATAAAATAGTTTTTTGTGTTTACACTCACCTTTCAAATAGATCCACGTAAAACACAGAAGTTAAAAGATTAAAACTAATAAAAGTTTTAAAAAGAGACTTTTTCATTTGATTACATTTTATATGATGGATTATGCAGAAAAAGTAGAATTGGGCTGAAAGATCTATCGCTTTATTACCTATTTAGGGGATAAATCATGTTTTAAAAAGTAAGTAACTAATTACTTCTGAAAATAAGTAATCAGTAAAGTAACAGGATTACTTTTTTCGGGAAGTAATCAGTAATTGGTTACTGATTACTTTTTTCAAGTAACTTGACCAACACTGGTTGCTGTTATGGACAGCAGTGGTGGATGATTGGTTTCTGGCAGGTCAGCATTTGATTCGCAGTTAATTAGCAATTAGTTTTTTTAAGTTTTCTTTTGACACTGTTGGCTATTGGCAACAAAACATTTGATGGTTCTGTGATCACGCGTCGATATATTAGAAAATTCAAGAGTGCGACATCATTCAGAAAAGAGAGTAACAGCTGAAGTGTTAAGTA
Source organism: Haplochromis burtoni (assembly GCF_018398535.1). Classification (NCBI taxonomy): domain Eukaryota; kingdom Metazoa; phylum Chordata; class Actinopteri; order Cichliformes; family Cichlidae; genus Haplochromis; species Haplochromis burtoni. The sequence continues at coordinate 561,911 of NW_024582472.1, forward strand.
GTAATGGGAGCCAGTTAACATCTGTGCTCTGAAGCTTACTAGATAGAATCATGGTTGGACATCAGGCTACTTGATTATGGAAGAGAATCGTCATCATGCTGAGTTTGGCAAATGTAGTTTATTTAATATGATTACTTGTTGAGTTGTTTGGTTTTCCATATCTGTCTGAGAAAACACTCCTTTCACAGCCTTATGAGGAGTAAGTTTGGACTTTAAGGAATGGGTGTGTACAAATGTTAAAGACAAGGGGTGTGGTGGAGGTGTAACACAAAGTACAAGAGATTCTCTGTGAAACAGACTGTAACAGTCATTGTTTTATCTTGATTTTCTGGTTTTCATAATTGATTGCAAACCTAAAATCCATATTTAAATGGTACTGCTCTAGGCTAAAATTGAAAATAAGGGTAGGTTTTCTTTCTAATACCAAATGAAACCACTGCAGGACAAGTTTGCTAAAGAGAACCTTGACACTCCACTCTTCTGCCGGGAAAAGGTTTTGTGAACAAAGTGAAGCTCAATTATTCAGAAAGAACATCCACTTTGTGTGTCTTGGGCACCAGCATGAAAACATCATCCAAAGGGTGAAGTGTGATTGGTTGCTGTTTTTGCTGCTTCTCTCCTGAATAGTTTTGGCGGGCATAATGTGTTTATCAAGGAATCTTGCAGGATAATTTCAAGGTGTCTGCACCTTTCTACAGCGGGACATTAAACTGAAACATCAAAGTAAATGTGCTGCAGAATGGCTCGGATCAAAATCTGAAATTAGCTTGAGTATTTTTGTTTTATATGCCAAAGACAACCTCAGAACACATTGTATAATAAGTCAGACAGATCCACTGAATGCGTTTTTCCTGCTTTTATTGGTTCATAATGACACTTGTTATATTTTCCTCTACAAACATATCTTTAAAGTTGCTTACAGTATTTACTGATCTCATAAATTTAGAAGTTACTCTGAGTGAGGTTATACTAAGTTTTAATGCACTGTATGCATTTCTCTCAGGTGGACCAGAAAATGTGTCTACATCCATCAGTCCTGCCACTGCACTGTCCAATGGGACCCTTTACACAGATCGGGGTTCATCCGTTACTTTAAGGTGCTCCGGCTCCTCCTACCCGTCTCAGCACCTGACCTGGGCCTTCAGCGGTGACTCGTCAAGCAACGACTCGCTGGTTTCAGGCTCTGGATCGTCCCTGGAATTCACCATACAAAACATTCAGCCCAGCGCTCAAGGAGTTTACAGCTGCATGGCCCACAACCCTGTTTCAAATATGACAGTAATCAGTAGAACGGAGCTGCTAGTGTACTGTAAGTATCACAAACAGGATAATCTGCTGTGACTGTAAGCTTGACAGTGTAAAGTGGGATTTTATGTATGTTTATGTATGTTTGAATCAAAGACTGAGCTTTGGTTTAATGGCAAAGACTGCAGCAGGGCTGAATACTGTATAACTTTAAGTTTGTTGACATGCAGGCCTGAGTTTTAGTACTGATATTAATGTGATAATTTTCATATAAACACACCCACTGTTTATGCATTCTCCCCTTTCATTTAAAAAACACATCCTTCACTTTAGCATGCCTACCTATAAAGTGGTGTCATTATTTAGCAGAGGAAACAAAAGGAAAATCTTGAAGATTGCATGTGACAATTTAGCCAGAGAGTGGAGCTGAAACACTCCTGGGTGCTGTAAGCTTCACCAAAACCTGTTTTCTTATACATTAATGGGTTATATTGCTTAAAAGCAGAAAACATTTCATAATTTAAATTTTTAATATGTGTTTTAGATACATTTTTGTTTATAATTCACTCAGTGGGAATAAAAAAAACTAAATGGCTCTTCAAGTACAACTTGAGGTCAAATCCACAAAAAGAAACTTAGTACAGTGTTTTAGGTTTATAATGAATGTTAGTCAGTAAGCTAGACATGTTGAAATGTTTGCACGGAGACATTCCGGGACAGAAAAGCTGAATAAAATATTTAGTTATTCACAGCTAAGCATAAAAGATAATCCAGTCCAGTTCAGAGTGGCGTGGGGACTACTTTTTCCCTCTTAACCTCTTGCTGTACTACAAGACAGAATATGATAGAGGGCAAGCAAGGCTGTGGAGGGAACAAAAAATGCATACTGAGAGATGTTTTGATGGGCTGAAAAAAAGCTGAGTCAGTACCCACCAGCAGCTGAGATGAGGGAAAATGAATGCCAGGAAAGGTCAAAACATGCTGTCCAGGCCTCACTGAAAATATTACACTCAAACACTGTGAATGTCATGATTAATCGTGGCGTAACTGTGGAATGATTTTATCTATGTGGCTTCTGTTACGAGGAAAAAAAATACTATATTATGTGCAGGGTAAGGAGGCTGTGGCGGTTTATTGAGTCACTGCGATAACAATACATTGAATTGACTTCCTGAAATGTTTGCACGCAGCTTGTTCCCTGTTTTCGCTGACTTCCTGTAGCTCGCTTTTCAACACGGAAAAATCAAATCCATTTTTACTGAATGTTTGGAAATAATAGGCTTGTTTTATATGTCAGGTAACACTTTGTTTTACAGTTCCAGTGTTTTCTTAAAATTTGTTTGAGCGCAATTGTTATGTAAATGTGTTGACAGCACAGACAGAGGTTAACTAATATACATCCATTTAAGCAAATTATTTCAGTCTTTGCTCGACAGTATGCAAATGTTTACAGGTTTCGATGCTGTGTTTGAAAGAAGAAATTTTCATTAATGAAATCATAATAAATGATTACTTACTCTGCTTTATATCAAGGTTACACAGGATAACTAAACTCAAACAGCTTTCTCTCTTCTTCCTACTTATAATTAATACTGAATGAAACAACTGAAGTTTCAGTTCAATTCATTATATAGTGTCAAATAACAACAAAAGTTGCCTCAAGGTGCTTTATATTGTAAGGTAATGTCCCTACAAAAATACAGAGACACCCCCAACAATCATGTGACCACCTATGAGCAAGCACTTTGGTCACAGTGGGAAGGAAAAACTCCCTTGTGACAGGAAGAAACCTCCAGCAGAAGCAGGCTCAGGGAGGACCGGCCACTCAGATGCTTTAAGTTTCACCAGAACATTTAGTAATTAGTGGAAAATATGGCATCAGAGATGGGTTTCTTCTTTATTCAGCTGCTCCCTTTAGGCATCTACTTCCAATCTTATCCCATCTCTATCATTCTCCTCTGTCACACCAACCCTCTGCATGTCCTCCTTCACTACTTGCATGAATCTCCTCTGTTTTCTTCCTCTTATCCTCCTGTCTGGCAACTCCATCTTAAACATCCTTTATCCAGTATATCTGTTCTCATTCTTTGGCAGATATCTGAACTGTCTCAGCCTTGCCTCTCTAATGCTGTCTCCAAACTGCTCAACCTGGGCTGTCTGATGTACTCCTTTCTAATCCTGTTCCTCCTGGTCACTCTCAACAACTCTGCCAACTCCAGCTCGACGTCCAGTCTTTTTGTTAGAGCCACTATCTCCATACCATACATCTCATCGGGTCTTACTATTATCTTGTAAATCTTCCCTTTCACTCCTTCTATCAGATTCCCCCTCCCGACACTCGTTTTTACCCACTCCACCCTGCCTACTCTCTCTATTCCCTATCTCGCGCACTGTCTGTTGTTTCAGTTGACCCTAGATCAACCCCAGACATAAGAGTGAAGTATCAAAACTGAAATTGTTATTCTAAGAAAAGTTAAGCTCTCTTAGTACAAAATCATGGATAGATTGAATGTGCAATGGCACTTTAAACACTTTACAGAATTCGTAACAGGATCAGGCAGACCGAAAGTGAGCCCATGATCGAATGATCGATACATAAAAATGTGTTAACTGAATGATAGAAGTGCAGAACTTGATAGCTTGTAGTCTCTAAAGCAGCTTTTCAGATCAGATACAAGCTAACACTTTGTGCTAACACCTCAAAGCTTTTCAAAAACGATTTGAAGATCAAAGAACACTAACTGGCATAGACGTACCACGCAGTGACCTGTGATTAACCCTTTATGGGGGATCTTGAGGCCTGATTAAGCCAAGCATTCCTGGCATAACATTCCCGACATCTTTGAATGTCTTTGGACTTAACACATTGTGGGTTAACACATTCCACAAGTTGGAAGCAACTTGTGGCGCTCATGAAGCTCAAGTGCAGCTTTTGTTAAGGAAAACAAGGCAAACCCAATGCGAGGGAATTCTTAAGCGATGAATGTAATATTGTTATATGTAACAAAATATTTCTAGTAAATAAAACATTAAAAAACACTTAAAGGTAAAGGTCTAACAGAAAAATCTCAATTAAAATTTGCTCTTAATTTGAGTTTTTCTTTAAGCAGCTTGAGGGGACTGTTATTGTGATTTGGCTCCACATAAATAAAATGGAACTGAAATGATCTGAATATCCTTTCCTGAACATACAGGAGTGCATTCCCACTGCTCATTACTGATGCTTTTATTTTTATTTCTTTTTCTCCTAATTAGATGTCTCAGACAGACACCCTGAGTGTAAATGGACACTGACACAGAACATCTCTCTAGTCCAGTTCACCTGCACTTGGTTGGAAGTTTATCCCACCCCAAACCTACGTTGGGATATGGGACCATTCCAGGTGGCGGACAGCCTCAATGTTACGATGAGCCGCTCCACGCTGTCAGACGGGCAGACCGTGAACTGCACAGCCCAGCCCCAGCCCCAGCACCTCGGCCCAGAAAAAGAGAAGTCGTGTTCGTTTACCCTCAGTAAGCTTGTTGTAGGGAAATGAGCCTCTTAACGATCCTGAGATGTGCAAATGCTGAATCTTTAATGTACTTTTGACTTAAGAAGCCACAGTGACACTCGCTGCTGTCAATCACTGCTTGTAGTTCTGACATCACATTTATGTCATGGTTGAGCTTCTGTGCAGGTAGTATATTTGATTACTCAGAATCACAATAGTTTATTATTCTCAGCGAGGAAGTTACTTTGTGACAATAAAAAAAAAGGCCACTCAGAGAGCGCAAAAAGTGTGACCTTGACTCAATTTACACCAAAATCAAATCAGCTCAAGCTGTTACTGGTATCTACTATCAACAAAATTTCAACATGATAGCTTGAAAACTGTGGACACTATAATGCTAACAAACAAACAAACAAACAAATAGAATCAATTACATACTCTCTCCCTTTGGACGAAGAACAAACTATGAAAAAGAATAGTGCATGAAGTACAAATAAAAATAAATAAACACTGTAGTATTTAAAAATATACACTCAAAGCAAAATAAAAGTTAAACAATATCACGTGCAACATTTACTAGATGATGACAAGTGAAAATAATTCAGGCATCGGTCTGTAATCACTGATTAGTCATAGGATTCGTCCATAACTTGAACACCATCCTCCTTTCTCACACTGACTTCACAGAGTGAAGCGCCACACCCACAACGTCACCAGCCTTCCAGATCAGTGTGAGCCTGTTGGTGTACACCACCCTCTGCTGCCCCAGCACACCAGTGGATGGCACTGGCCACCACAGACTCCTCAAATTAAAAACAAAAAACAAATTAGTGCAGGTCTACACCCAGATTATTTTGTCTCAAGTTTTTTAAAATTGTAAAATGCAAAGTGCATTGTGGGTATTTTGTCAGATGATCTTTCAATTTAAAAATCCAATTAAATCTGATGAAACGGCTATATGGTACAGCCCTATAAAATTACATGGTTCTTAACAGGAACATTACCTATAGTTGAATAATATTTTCAAAATAAGAGTGTGTGAAAAAAGTTTTAGAAGATATCACACACAATGTCACTTTTGTCTAACATACAGTTTTTCCTTCAGGGACAGAGTTTTTGTAAAAACATCACAGTAAACTGAAACCATCCGCATGATCAGATATCATGTGACGTATGTGAGGAAAAATATGTGCTGCAGGAGTAGGAACTATGTGAGCAATGCATATTTGACTTAGAGAATGATGGCGCCCTCCCTTGAAGCCAACAGGTCAAAAATTTCTGGTCATAATGTGAGAGAGTCACAACCCAGGAAAACTAATTATGTTTAGCATTACTCCAGAAATATGGCTAACATTGCCATACTCGTCATAAATGTAAAAGTAACTTGATTGGGACTAATCCTAATTATTGGGTATTGTTTTTAATATTCATATGAAGTACCATAATATTTATTCGATTAAGCTTTCCAGCCCTGACAAGAATAACACTTAGCAGTGTGCTCATGAGAACACAACACAGGGCATGTGGGCAGTTAGTGAGTCACCCAGTTGTGTAAAGGTTATCATCACATGAATGCCTTATTCAAACAATGAGTTGATGCAACAGGATGTGAGTTGCTGTTCTCTGATCAGCCTTCTTCTGTGAATCAGAAACACTGAACAAAAATGACATTTTGTCAAACAAAATGAGTAAAATTCCAAAATATTCTTATTTATTTACAAATTGCAATTGATATTAACTGAACAAACAAAGCAATAGTCCAACCAGTTTGGAGGTCATGAAAAAGTATGAACAATGTCAGGTTTAGAGCTGGAGTGATTGGTTGATATATCAAATAGCGGATATTAGTGTTTTTAAAATGTAAAAAAGTAAAATTTAAAAACAAGAAAAGGTGTGGAAAAGTGTCAAAATACTGAAAACACATTTATTTTGAAGTTGGAATTCATCCAAAATACAAACAAACCTTCAGCTTTTGCATGAAAACAACACAGTGATATTATTGCAGTACCAAAACTGTCACCAGAGGGGAAGAAGAAGCTATAAAATTCCACTTCTGAGCTTAGCCATGTAGCAAGCTATTTTGGTGTATTTTTGTCCTCATCAGCCAGCATGACTCATAGAAAGGGACTGTTTGGTCTTAATAACAGACCAAAAAACCCCAAACATATTGTGTTAATTTATCTTTTTTTTTTCTTTTTTTAAAAATTTTTTTTAAATCAGCATTTTTGTTTTTACTGAAAACATATGATCAGTATGATCATAAGCTCTTTTGCTCTCTTGGTAAGAGTTGGACAAGAAGACGAGAAGATCAACAGCTTTCATGTCTGTGCAGTGTATGTAAGGTTTCTGCAAGAAGACGGCTTATTTCCAGTGTTTATTTATCGATCTTGGCTCAAACCTCAGTAAACCACAAAATGCTAGTTTTGAAAGTAAGGGTTAATTAGAGAGCTGAAATTGTTTTTAAGTGTGGTCAGGCCTGGTTTTTGGTCTTCATTTTCATTTACAGTGTTAATGTTGTGCTGAAATGTTTCCTGGCCACAACTTGGTGTTTTCTGCTCAGAAATATTTGTCCCCTCTTGATTGTTATTCTTCTTTTTTTGCATATTTATCACACTTGCATGTTTCAGATCAGAAACCCAGGTAAATACAAAGTGCAGCTTTCACTCCTCGGCCTTAAAACTTGGGTGATGTGGACACCCAAGTTTGTGAATGTGATAACTCAAGGATGAAGCTAAAAAGCTATCCAAACTACCTGGCTATTGTGAAAAAGTTGTTAAATCACAAATTAACTTTGATTAACCACATTTTTTTTTTTTTTTTGGAAAGCTGAGTTAAATTTCATTACACAACCATTCCTCATTACTGCCAAACCTAAATCACCAAACAGAGCCTGTCTGACATAGTGAAGTAGACTAAAAGATCTTAAAGAGCAACACATCATGTCATGATCCAAAGAAACTCAAGAACAGATGAAAAACAAAGTTATTGAAAGTCTGGAAAGGGTTACAGGGCCATTTCTAAGGCTTTGGGAGTACGGTGAACCACAGTTGCAGCTATTAAGTGCAAATGGAGAAAACTTGGAAGAGTGGTGAACCTTTCCCAGGAGTGGCTGGCATACCAAAATTACTCAAAGAACACATTGATGACTCAACGGGAAGTTACAAAATAACACAGAACAACATCTAAAGAACTACAAGCCTTACTCGCCTCACTTAGGTTCAGCAGAGGTGTTCATGATTCAACAATAAGAAAGAGAAAGAAATATTCTGTGGACTGATGAGACAAAAGTTTAACTTCCTGCAAGGTTGTGTCCCATTACATCTGGCATTCATATAAAGGACATCGTACCTGCAGACAAACATATTGATGGTAGTGCGATGGTGCTTCAGTGGCTAGACAACTTGGTGTAATTAATGGAAGCATGAATTCTGCTACCAGAAAATTGTGAAGAAGAATGTCCAGCCTTCGGTCGTACACCGAAGTTCAAGCGTACTCGTGATTATGCAGCAGGAAAATGATCTGAAACACACCAGCAAGTCCATCTCTGAATGGTTCAGTAAAGGCAAAATGAAGGCTTTTAGACTTGAATCAGATTGAGATGCTTTAGCAAGACCTTAAAAAGGCCGTTCGTGCTCGATGTGGCTCAATTAAAACTATTCTGGAAAGGAGAGTGGGCTAGAATTCCTCCACAGCAATGCAATCAGTTACAGTTCTTGCATCCAAGGGTAGTAGAAACAGTTAGGTTTGGGGAGCGATTACTTTTTCCACATAGGCCAGGTCGGCTTGGAAATTATTTAACCCAAGTAAAGTGCAGTTGTTATCTTTGTCTAATATCAAAACTTGTTTGATGATCTGAAACATTTAAGTGTGACAAATGTGCAAAAAATAGGAATTTGGGAGTAGGGCAAATACTTTTCAAGTAAGATTCCTCATATGCTTTATATCCCACATAAATCAAGTTTTGTAAATGTAAATACATTTGACTTTTTTAAAAAATATCTGACTGAAATGATAAAGTATCTGATTTTTATTTTTATTTTTCCTCCTCTCTCACTCTGTCAGAGCTTCCCTTCCCTGAAGGCGAACCAATGGTCTCTGCTCTGGAGGCAAGCAACGTAACACTCACATGCACTGAGACCACGTCCAAGCCCCCTGCAATTACCACATGGAGAAAGGGATTACAACTGGACTACATTGAATCTGGATCAAAGTACATCCTGTCTTTGGAAGGCCCGGTCTTCAAGCTGACCATAGTAAACGTCACTAAAGAGGACGAAGGCTTCTATTTCTGCCACAGTGAGAACCCACTCGGATTACGCGAGCTGGAAGTGGAGCTCACTGTGAAGAGTTGAGTTTTGAATAAGAGGAATATCCTGGCATTAGTAGTTTTACAGAATAGATCATTTGCATGTCTTTGCATTTTTTTCAATGTCTGCGTGAGATAACGAATAGACATTAAGCAGAAGTGTAAACAGCATGCTAGTCACTACAGGTGTTGACTCCGCCTCTGGAATCCAGATAAACCTGCTGCTCCACCCTTTTTTGTACTTCATAAGCTTCTCCTGTTGCCTTTTTTGGTTTCAGCAGCCTCTTCCGCGTACACAGGAGCAGTCATCGGCATATTTATAGCAGCACTGATTATGGGGTCAGCTGTCATCATAGCCAAAATTGTCTACAACAGCAGAGACCGGATTTGCCTGGGTAATTTTTTTTTTTCTTTTCATAAATAAATTTTGCATCAATAATAGCGTCAGCCTCTGATCAATAACAATCCACATGCTGTATCTGCATTTTAAATTAATAGGAACTGTATTAAACATGAAAATCTACTAATACTGATGCCATTCTTTGTGTTTGTGTGTCAATAGGTGGCTTTGGGTGAGTATTTCATATTTGCTTTTGGCATATATACTAAATGCTTACTTTAGTTGCACAGTCCATATAGATTGAGTTAAAGTACTTTATGCACATCTGTGTTGCATTTGAAATGCATTGTTTTTTCCATTTAAAAGCAAGCCAATCATCAAGTAGTACCATTATTTTCTAGGAGTTCTTTTTACCCCTCGGCTGTAAAAGGCAGTTGGGATGTTGTGGTCACACTGCCTGATGGGAAGGTGGGCAGGTCATTTGTACACCCAACTTTATGAATGTGATAACTCGAGAACGACGCGAAATAGGAGTATTGAGTTCATACCATAGGTGTATCTACTAAAAGTTTCAGACAAGTTCCAATCTCAGTGACCTCATTCTCAGGTCAATCTTGTAATTGTAATAACTCGAGCACGAGGCAATGTAGGATTTTGAAGTTGATACCATAGATGTATCTATTAAAAATCTTACCATTATTTTCTTTTTAAGTTAGATTACAAGGAATCTAAAATTATGAGCATCTGTGCTTTTACAAATATGGAAGGATCTCAGAGAAAGGACAAAAAGTAAATCCTACCATCTATACATCTTCAGCACCCTTAAGAGTAATTCCACCTCTGAGCAGTAGACGATATCTTGATACCATGCTCAGCCTGCACACACTTGCTGCTGCTTTTACAAGCTGCTTTGCAACTCACCTCTACTGCAGCTGCTCCATTTCATAGAGCTTCTAACTGATTTTTGCTGTCACTGATGTCTGCCCACACATTTTAGCTCGCACAGAGGGGGTCAAACTCCAGTTTTGTGATTGAAAGTGTGCTCCGCTTCTGGCGCCTCAATCTTGTTTAAAAACAAAATGCTTCTTTAAAACTCTTCACCTTACATGGCAGAACTGCGTAAAACAAGTTTTTCAGCTAAATTGTCACAGTTGTTTAGTTGGAGGACTAGCACATATAAAACTTAATTTGCTAAACTGAAGAATTTTAGCTTGTGGTCTTTATGATGATCATTCACATTAAACACATTTCTCCAAAGGACTTTTAGTGGCCAAAAATTCCAAAATGGTGACTTTGGTTTTGGTCAAAGCCATCTCTGGAATGTGGACTGAACAAAACTGTCTAACAAATACTTGGCGAAGATCAGTTTTAAAGATCTGGCTGCACGTGTGCGCCCGTGTCATACTATTCTCACCTCTGCAGGCAAGTGGATGACGACAGTGGAGACGTTCTGAGTCTGGTGGAGTCAGATGACGAACAAGTCTTCCAAGATGCAGTTCCCCGGCTGCCTCCAATAACCAACGGACATCACACAACACTTGTGCAGATACATCGAATCCCATCGAGTAGGACTTCATCACAGCAATTTATAAGTTTTCTAATTTCAGTGTAAAAATATTTTGTAAAATAAAAATGTCCCTCTTTTATTCAGGTGATCACGAGGATGCAGAAACTGCTGACACAAGTCCACAGCAGCAGGAGGATACCGTACAGACGGAAGAGCCAGTGCAACTTGTAGAATTTTAGGTATTGGGGATTTTTTTAGAGCAATGTTTAGTTTTAGGTAAATTTACTCCTGAAGAGAATGTGAACAGAATCGGTGGCAGAAACCTTTTTGTCCTTCCTTTCTATTTTTTTTTTTTTTTTTTAAGATTCTATATTTTTTGTAAATTTATTTTGATTGATTTGTTTATACAGTATGTAAAAATAAATAAATGTAATACAGTAAATGTGTTTGAACAAATATTCTTTGCATGTTTTTATGAGTTTTGTATTTTTAAAGGTGTTCACTATGTACACTATGCAGACCAATATATGTGACCTTTGACTATCTCGGTCTAGACTGCGACTCTGCTGCAGAACTTTTTTTTTTTTTTTTTTTAAATGCAGCAGAGTCAGTTCGTCACTCATCTGAGATTCATGCTACGTGTGAAACAAACTTGACTCACTCACTTGAAAATATTTACACGAGATCTACGTGAGAGGGAAAACTGAAATTAAACTCTAAAGGGTTTGACAAAGAATTTGTTGATTTAAACAAAATTATTCAATATTATTAGAATTTATTATTAGTGTCCTTTTAATGCAAAAGTAGAATTGAGTCTCTCAAGTCACCTCAGTTTTTATAAGGAAGATTTTACTGGATAATTAATAGTCTAAATAATTCACTGTGTAAAACCATCAAAATCATATAAAAAATGTAGTGCTGTTGTGTTTCTTTTAAAGGAGACAGATGGATCATTTGAATGGCACTTTAAATCCAAACAGTCTGCAGGCTTTAATAATGCATTAGGCTGTTAAAGGGAGATCCAGCCTCACACGTAACAGTCTGGAAATAGGTGCTCTGATATATTAATAATTCATGGTACATATTTAAGATGATGTGTACACAGTACAGAGACTTTTTCACTGCTTTTGAGGCAGCTATAATGTTATTCTACGGCTATGATCACATCAAGTTTGTATATTTTTCTTTTACATTAAAACAAACCTTAATAGTCACACATGGACACCAACTGAAGAAGAATTTACCGGTTAGAAAAACAACAGGAGACAATGCGACATGAAATGAACATGTATATAAAAAAAAAAATGTTATGGATCATCAGGTATTTAAACTGTTTTCATGCACTTTGTATAGAAAGTTGTTCTGAATGGTTTTTTTTGTTATTGTACAGATATTTGATACATGATTTGCAGGGCAGAACCAAAAGGGGAAATAAAGGATAAAAATATAAGCAAATATTTTGTGAATATTTGTGTACGTCTACAGAAATATTACATTACTGTACTCCTCTATATCAGTGAGAAACATTTTACTCTAGTATAAAATTTGGGTGCAAAATTCTTTCTTTAAAGATTTTTGCACCCAAACACCCAAAGGCGATCACTGTATGCTAAAGAGACTCTTTTTCAAAAAGGAATAGATAAAACACAATCTACATGAACAAGAAATAACCCACAAATTGTATTTCTCAATGGCACAAATTAATTCACAAATTTAGAAGTCCCTGTTGTTACTAGATCAATACTCATTCCCTGTAATTCAGTTTGAACAATTTTATGTCCTTAAAAAGTCAAAAATATTCAGAGTGATCTCAACTAATAATGATAATATTGTTCATCACAGCGAGAAAAAAAACAAGCAAGCAAAGTACAGTAGGCCAAAGTACAGTAGGCCAAAAATAATCATGCATGATGCAAGAGAGCAAAGCTTGCAAATGAACTTCACATGAAGGCTCAGTTTTCACAGCTTTTTCACTTTGTAGTTTTGCACATTTTCTGTTGCTCTGAGTGAAATAAAAAAACTAAACATTGTTTATGAATATTTTAGTGAGAAATTTTCATATTAAATGTGAACTTCAACCCAAACAGTTAGGTACAAAGGTACCAGGGTATTTTCCACTATCATAAGAGGGGCGTGTCAGTGTGTGTGTGTGTGTGTGTCAGTGTGTGTGTGTAAGAGAGAGAGAGAGACCCCACTAACAAAAAAAAAGTCGCTCCACGTCCCTGAATCACTGACTTTGGGTATAATAAAGCCAACTCTCGTTATAACGAGTGGATACGGTGTAAGAAACAAGCTGGATTGTTGTTTAATCTCATGGGGGGTGTGGTTTAAGGGTTATAATAAGGTTACGTCATGAAAGGAGACGTGATCACGTTGGGCAATGGTACAAATGAGTCAGATAACAGGAACTCACTGAACATTTCGTTTCTTCTTGTCACGTTATCTCTGACAGACAGCACTCTGTCGCCGAGCCTCTGCTCTCTGCGGACGTACAAAGTGTGAGCTCCTTTAGTTTAAATGCTGCGGTCAACCGGGGAGGACACGTTCAGGAAGTCGGTCACAAAGCGAAGAATGTGAAAAGCGAAAGGATGTGCTCCACGGAAAACAACCCAGAGCTGCAGCCGACATGTAAGTGAATATTTGCGACTGTCGTCCGAGCTCGGTGAGTACGTTGTCATCGCAACGATCAGAAACTAGGCAGCGGTTACTTGGAGATGGCCTTAAACCTCCAGAGGCACCGTATACAACCGAGCAGGGGACGCTGGTGGGTTAAGAGTTGCAAGCGCTGTCAGAGGATGAACGTGCCAAACGTTGATTATGTGGTGTCTTTCTATCCTCCTTCAGCGTCCGACCCGGCTCTTCTCCTGGAGCTGAAGACCAGGCGACCTCCGTCCTTGGTGGAGAGAGCTGGACGTGAAACCTGGAGTGTTGACTTCTCTCCGGATGGAGCTTGGTTCGCCTGGTCCATGGGACACGGGATCGTCTGGGTCGTCGCCTGGCCTCTCGACTCAGAGTAGGTTTTACTGTATACTTAATCCGCACGTGATGCATTCAGGTCGCCCTCGAAGATTCTGGTTTCCGTGTCAGGTGAAAGGTGGTGGTGGCAGGTCCTGCACGGGCTTTTCGAATGATTGATTGATTTTTTTATTTTATTTTATTTTTTGGGATTAATTGTGGCACAGAGGCGCCCGCAGGTAACAAGAACACTTGATTCGAAATGAATACAGTGACGGAAATACCGGGGACACTCAAGTGCAGCCCTGTTCCTTCTACAGAGGCTACTACACAAAAAGTGTAAACATCTTTTTATATACAGTAACTGTTATGCAAAGTGACGGAATCTTTACTTAATCCAAAATATATCGGTAAGTCTAATAGTATTAAAAATATATTTTATTTTTACCTAAAGTAAAATGTGTGTAGTTTTATCTGTAGTAATACCGAACAATATGTGTCAGTTACTCTACAAAATCTACAAAATAAATAACTGAAGCGTTAAAACAAGTACTATACTCGCATCAAAAAGACGAATAACATAGGTACATTAAAAGTGTACTCGAGTAAATGTCCAAACTGCTCTTATACAATGACGCTGGGCTTTGTAAGATTAACAGTAGCACGGGTGGGGTGGGGTGGGGATGGTGGTGGACAATCAGATTTAACCCCTTGTTTTCTCTTTTAAGACACGCCTGTATTTATGTAAGAAATCAAGCCACCTGGGAAAAAGTATTACTTCATGTTCGGCTAGATCAAGTAAACAGTTAAAATCTAACCTTATGATAATATCCTTTGGCTTCTATAACCCGTCTCTGTCTTGCACAACTCCACAATAATGATCACAGTCCATTTCTGCACTGGCTTTTGTATTATAAAGATCCAGTGTTTAGTGTTATGTGTGGTTATGAAAGTTAATCAGTATGTGAAAATATCCTCATGCAACTGAGCAGTATTTTGGAAATAAGGCATGAATGCGATAAAAACTCCAGAAAATAAGCATTAAAAGCATCTATTGTTTAAAGTAAGACCAGATATAGATTTTAAAAATAGCTTTAAGTAATGTCATTTATTCCTTTTTTCATTTATTTATTTATTAAAAATTCTAATTTTTCTGTATTTAATATTAAACTTTTGGGTCTTGCTGTTATGCCCTACACCCCCACCCCCCAACCTCTAAATTAGGCCCCTGAAATTATAGTATTTTTCTGTCTAGTGCCCACAAAGAATTTCCCTTCGGCTCAGCAGTGTTCATTAGTGCCAATTTGTTTGAAAAATGCTCAGCACTGCTGCCAATACCACACAAAATAACAAAACAGTACTCTTTTTTTTTTTTCTTTATATTTTTGTTGCAGTAAAGAATTGTTGCTCCATGAACAATGTTTGAATTTGCCTAAATAATTAAATAAGGCAAAAAAATGTGACTTACAACTTTAAATACTCAGTAGATTTTGTTGGTACATTTGATAAAACATATGGAAGGAGGCAGAAGAATGCAAGTGGATGTATTCATTCCAGCTATTATTTTAGATTAACGTGAAAGAAAAAAGCAAAACATGAAGACTCAAATTTCAGCTCTCAGTTTACCGTTTAGTTGTTTAGATCTGCTGTGACCAGCAACACTTGAAAGCTGCATCATTTAATCACCAACTCTAGCTTCACACCGCCTACACTGGAGTTTTTTATGGCATCTGCACTCTTGGTGCTCCTCTCACCCACAGAGAAAGTCAAAATGGAGAGACTGACAGAGGAGACAAAAGCTTCAGTTGTGGTCACCCAGTGTGGGGGCTCGCCTTCGGGCCCAGACCTCCAAAATCAAATGCAAC
This sequence comes from Haplochromis burtoni, assembly GCF_018398535.1. NCBI lineage: Eukaryota > Metazoa > Chordata > Actinopteri > Cichliformes > Cichlidae > Haplochromis > Haplochromis burtoni. The sequence goes on from NW_024582472.1 coordinate 577,620, forward strand.
AGCGTGTCCGGCTAAAGCACGATCAGAAGGGAAAAACAGCCTGCTTCTGGCCACGGGCTTGGAGAACGGGGTGATCAAAATCTGGAACGTTTTAACAGGTGAGATTTTTATTTTTCTGTGACAGTTAGTTTTGCTTGGCTGAATTAAATGGATTTTCAAATCGCTTGTTTTTTCTTTTCCTTTCCTTTAGGCAGTGCTGTTTTTGATCTCCACGGCCACGAAGGGGTTGTAAGGGACCTGGTGTTTCCTCAGAATGGGACGCTCACACTCATATCATCCTCTCGGGACAAAACTTTGAGGATATGGGACCTGGCTCATAAAGGTATTTTTCAGATATTTATGAGAAATACCTGTGAGTAGCAGTCACAACTGTCTTATTTTTAAAAAAATGTTTTGGACAAAATATAATCTACATATTTGGTGCGTCCTTTTTACTTGGGCTCAAATTGTTTTCTTGCAGATAACCTTAGAACTGCAAGGCTTTTCAGCTGAATTTTCAAATGTCAAAGTACACCTCGAGCTTGCCTGATCACCCATTTAAAAAACTGTTAAATATTAACTGTCACGTGTCACCAAACAACTCTGGAGGCTTTGCAGACAGGGTCTTAATGACTGAAGCTGTCTATTCATTACTTCACCCCTGTTTAATCTTGTGAAACTCAGCTGAAATAAACCTTCTGTTCTAATGTAAGAGGTTAAAGCTAGCAGATGGCTGTGCTTACACATTCAGGAATCAGGAGCTGAGATGTACTGTCATTTTAAAAAATAAAGTAAAAATAATGAGGCTTTGTAGTCTCTCGTCTACATTTACGTCCATGTTTTTCCTGTCTGTTTTAGGGAAAAAGGTGCAGGTGCTTTATGGCCATAAAGACTGGATTAGTTCCTGCTGCGTATCATCTGACTGTAGCATGATTGCATCTGTCGGGAGATTTGACAGGGTGAGGTGTTTCATTGCAAAAGTACCGTATTAGGTCATATTCATCAAGTACTGAGCACTGTAAAAGATAACTTAAGTAATTTGTTTGTGCATGTAAAACTCAAACACTTGTAAATGCTTAATGTCTCTAAGCTTGCTGAATGTGTCCTTTTGTCCTTCTTTTTATCAGTTTTTAATGAACATTATCAACATGGATTTGGGCGACCCTGTTCATTCAACTCTGTGTCACATTTAATGTTGTTTGTCCACAAGTCTAATCAGGAGAATGGCTCAAAGTGTGTGATACAAATTGTCTAAAAGGGCAGCTTTAAATGCAATCCTGCATCACGTTAATTTTTCTAGGACAATGAAATTAGTTTGAAGGTATATTCAAGTATTTTCCTATTTGAATTCTTGCTCTTAACAAGTTTGTTGATATTTGCTTATGTAAAGTATTTAATCTTCTGCAAACTTCAGTTATTTTAGTGGTGTTTTCTTTTGACAGCTACCAGTATTGATGGATATGAGTTGCATACGTCCTGGACAAATTATAGGAAAAACCTGAATGCTTGATCTCTCCACTGAGCATGGCTCTGTTATGCTGTGGGGCTATTTTAGGACATGTTGTTTTGAGTAATCATCTTTATCTGGTGATGAAACAGTTCTGTCCTCATGGGGGTGGTCTCTCACAGGATGACAATATCACTATCTAAAGGCTCTGGTTGGTTTGAGTATGAAAATACAGAGACTTATATTTTATGTCTTTAGTCAGCTGACACCAACCCAGTTAAACACCTATAGGAGATATCCATTTTCAGTGAAATTATCTGCTAGTGGGTGCTTCTGAATATCTATTGTAGTGGTCTGACTGTTTTACCTCGTCCTGCTATTAAATTGTTTTTAGGCCATTTAGCATTTTCTAGAAACTTCTGGAGCACCAGGAAGTCTTAACACTCCAGTCAAACTGGCAATTTCACATATTCTCATTTTCAAAGGAAAGCAGACAGCATAACGTTGTGTAATATTAGACTTTAAGAGCATAGTCACTCGCTGCTGCGTGGTTCAGGGTGTCCTGCTGACACCAAGCAAGTACATCACTGACAAATTACTAGCTTTTGTAAAAACATTTTTTTTCAGTTCTGAAGCAATTAATTACCCCAGGGACAAGCTACTTTGAGCGTCGACTAAACCTACATTAATTTTCCAAATTAAAAACAGCCCTTCCAGCAAGGTATAAAGTCTCATTAACCCTGCATGATTATACTTTGATCAGATGGTGTGTCTGTGGAGTCTACGTTCATATACATTCATCAGGAACCTGACAGGAGGGGCCCACAAGACCGTGTACCTCCTGTCTTCTTGTGACTTCTCTCCTGACGGGGCAATTCTCGCCACTGCAGCCTTCAGCGGCTCCAGTTGGTGGATCGACCTCTGGGACCCATACACAGCAGAGAAACTGGCCACTCTGGCGTGAGTTTGTACAACTTTGAGGGTTAAAATTGTGCACAAAGACTCCATTTTATGGGTTACATAAGAAGACCGCAAATTACTCAAATAAACGGGTTGTTACCATTGAGTTTAAGTACAGAAGCTTAAATCTGTGAACCAAACAGCCCACACTGTCATTATCTCTGTTTGCGTATGACACGGCATGTGAAAGTATGTCCTAGTGTCCTTGTCTTTTGCAATCTGTTTTCTATGTATACTATGTGGAGCGTCTGACTTTGACTTGGTGCAGTTCAAAGTCATCACTCTTTCTCTTCTGCACAGTGACTACTTTGAAGATTATGGGCAAAACCAAATATCAGCAATACAGTTCTCTCCAAACGGTCTGCACTTGACACTTGTGACAGACGACAGGTCAGTTATCTGAAAATGCTATATTATATAACTTAAATGTTTTACACACTGGAAAGATGCTTTCAGACAGATGTGTTGCGTTTGCAGAGCTCTTAGGATTTGGGAGCTGGGGGAGAAAGGGATGGTGATGGAGACGAAAAGAGACAGAGACTCTAATGGACTGTGCTGCAAGTACCATCCACAAGGGGGAGTTGTTGCTACGGGGTAAGGATGCTTTCATTTCAGCATAGATTCACAATATTAGAGGGTGGTCGATAGACATTATATGCCAAAATTCAGTTTACCCCACTTCCTAGCTTTATTTATTTAATTTTTTTATAAAGTATATTTATACAGCTAAACTTAGCCATGAAATTAGGCTCTCATATCATTCATTTTTAGTCAAAAAACCCCCAGTTATTAAGCTGTTAAATATAATATATTGGTGGGGGGGATCAGATATGCAGATCCATCTAGTGCTCCTTTGAAAATACAAAAGTGGCTGAAAGCAATTCAGTGTCTAAAACTCTGTTCTAATACATAATGTTGGTAAATTACAAGCAACGATTTTGTCTTTTCGAGTACTAATAGTCAAAGCTACTTGTCGGTACCATGGTAACATCAATCTTAGGCTCGAGTTAGTATGGAAGTTTGATTCATTTAAAGGTGAAAATGAGACCTGTCTTTACATTATTGACACCATTTGATTTGCATTAGACGCATTAAATCTACAAGCAAAATTAGGACCATCCCTGAACACACCAGTCTAAAGTATCTTTGTGAAAACTGGCCCCTGAATAAACATGCAAATGTGTCTCTTTTGGCAGAACCAGAGATGGCCACGTGAGGTTCTGGAGGGCACCCAGTGCGGTGCCCAGCTTGTGCCACCTGTGTCGATCTATCCTGCGCCACTCTATCTCCACGCACCAGATTGAGGCGCTGCCCCTCCCCAAGAGGATCCTTGAGTACCTCACATACAAAAACATCCCCGAACGCCTCAAGTCCTGCTGCTCCTCAGATGAAGAGGAGTGGGAAAGTTAAATAGGAACTTTAAAAATAAATAACTGACATTTTCAGCGATTAACTATGAGCATAAAAACGCCTTGTATTTTCTGATAACAAATGCTTTGAAAGCTTGATGAAGCAGATTAAGCATATTTTAAGATACTTTAGATGCAACATTCCTGCACTAAGATTTCATTTATTGCACTACTGCGGTACTACAAAGCATACATTCAGTGTTCACATTGTTGACTTGAATAACAGTTTTATACTATTAATTTATTGTGTAAATATCAGATATATATAATTTCTAATTCCTGTGTTTACCATTATATGCACTGCTAATGTACTGGCACATTAATATTGCAGCAACTGGACTTATAAGAAAGGGTTTTATTAAACTGATTAAAACATACACATGTTCAATGACTTTTTTTTGGACAATGAACTGATTACCTGGTTGCAGTAATACTAAACTGAAAATGGGATTTTTCAAGTCCACCTTTTAAATCAAAAGTGCCAAAAGGATCTTTTGTTTTGTTTTTTCACTGTGCTGATCGACTTCCATCTTGGTTCTGTATGCAGATGTGAGTGAGTCAGATAGCTGCTAGCACTGTTCCAGACATCTTTTACACTGTACAGCAGGTTCAGTATGGTGAGCAATTATGCACTGGACACAGTTTTCTTCCCAAATAAACAAATAACTGGTTATCCTTTTTATCCTGATGCTGCCCCCCCCCCTGTGGAAAAAGACCATCGTTGCATTACTGTATCTAAGGTGCTTCGCTGACCACGAGCTCTCTCACTGCCTGGAAAGCTGCAACCATGGAGCTCAGCTGGATCTTCTCGCTGGTTCCTGATGCAAGCCGATGTCTGAAGAGATGAAACATGAGCAATAATGGAAATAAAAAATTTGCCACAACGTGTGGAAATCAACATGTTGGCGTCTTTATTATATTAACATGACTTGTTACATTGTATTTTTTGAAAAAGCATCACACTTACTCTACGTCGGCCAACTTGATGAGCAGACTAATCCGAATAGCAGGAGGAAAATCCACTTTAAAGAAAAAACATTTTTAAAAATTAGATACTTTGCTTTTGATAGTAAAAACAGAAAAACTTTCATTAATGCACAAACTTGTGAGCTTAAAACTTTAACACTGAACACGTCACTAACCGCCAACCTTTCAGTGGGTTTTAAAGTGGCCCCATTGCGTGTTTTCTTTAACATGTGCTGTTACTATGGTTGACACTCATGTCACACGTGGCCAAAGACTGCTCCAAATACTTTATGGTTAGGGCTGGTCTGTGAGCACAGCAACCCCATCCACCTGTTCAAACCTTATGTTTGCGAGAGGCAGCCAATCAAATGTTGGCATAAAAGGAGGGTGGCTTTTGTGCTGGGGTGCTTAAATTAAAGAAAGAAATAAAAACGTGTGATTTTCCCCCCCTTGCATGTTCCTTACCTCTGTGTACAAGCAGATGAACCTCAGTGAGAATATCATGCAAAGCCAAACCTTTCAGAGTCTTCAGCTCAAGGATTTCTTTCATCCATGTGTTAAAGAAATGCAAGATCATAAACTGTACTACTAATATGAATTTTTGTTCGGTAACCCACCATTAAAAAAAAAAAGTCACCGAATCTTTAAAAACATTTGCAAAGCATTTAGGTACAGCTAGCTTCTATTAACCTAAAGTTTTATTTGCAAGAAAGAAATGTTCTTTCTTGGAATATGCTAAACTTCATAAGAAATGTTCAAAGTATAAAATGTCATAGTCAAAAACAAGAAATGTGCAGCTTTCATAGAACTTAAATATAGGATACGGTTGTACGCTGAAGTAAAGTCTTTGTTGAGGCACCAGTCGAGGATGTTGGCTATATCTGAGCGGAGGGGGTGCCCTGTGCAGGTGTACACTGTGTCTTCTGTGACCTTCCCATAGGCCATACTGGTGCTCTGAAATCACAGAGATGGATGACATGCAGTACAGTTTACCCATCTGCAGTTTGGATATACAGTGGGGCAAAAAAGTATTTAGTCAGCCACCGATTGTGCAAGTTCCCCCACCTAAAATGATGACAGAGGTCAGTAATTTGCACCAGAGGTACACTTCAACTGTGAGAGACAGAATGTGAAAAAAAAATCCATGAATCCACATGGTAGGATTTGTAAAGAATTTATTCGTAAATCAGGGTGGAAAATAAGTATTTGGTCAATAACAAAAATACAACTCAATACTTTGTAACATAACCTTTGTTGGCAATAACAGAGGTCAAACGTTTACTATAGGTCTTTACCAGGTTTGCACACACAGTAGCTGGTATTTTGGCCCATTCCTCCATGCAGATCTTCTCGAGAGCAGTGATGTTTTGGGGCTGTCGCCGAGCAACACGGACTTTCAACTCCCGCCACAGATTTTCTATGGGGTTGAGGTCTGGAGACTGGCTAGGCCACTCCAGGACTTTCAAATGCTTCTTACGGAGCCACTCCTTTGTTGCCCGGGCGGTGTGTTTTGGATCATTGTCATGTTGGAAGACCCAGCCTCGTTTCATCTTCAAAGTTCTCACTGATGGAAGGAGGTTTTGGCTCAAAATCTCACGATACATGGCCCCATTCATTCTGTCCTTAACACGGATCAGTCGTCCTGTCCCCTTGGCAGAAAAACAGCCCCATAGCATGATGTTTCCACCCCCATGCTTCACAGTAGGTATGGTGTTCTTGGGATGCAACTCAGTATTCTTCTTCCTCCAAACACGACGAGTTGAGTTTATACCAAAAAGTTCTACTTTGGTTTCATCTGACCACATGACATTCTCCCAATCCTCTGCTGTATCATCCATGTGCTCTCTGGCAAACTTCAGACGGGCCTGGACATGCACTGGCTTCAGCAGCGGAACACGTCTGGCACTGCGGGATTTGATTCCCTGCCGTTGTAGTGTGTTACTGATGGTGACCTTTGTTACTTTGGTCCCAGCTCTCTGCAGGTCATTCACCAGGTCCCCCCGTGTGGTTCTGGGATCTTTGCTCACCGTTCTCATGATCATTTTGACCCCACGGGATGAGATCTTGCGTGGAGCCCCAGATCGAGGGAGATTATCAGTGGTCTTGTATGTCTTCCATTTTCTGATGATTGCTCCCACAGTTGATTTTTTCACACCAAGCTGCTTGCCTATTGTAGATTCACTCTTCCCAGTCTGGTGCAGGTCTACAATACTTTTCCTGGTGTCCTTCGAAAGCTCTTTGGTCTTGGCCATGGCGGAGTTTGGAGTCTGACTGTTTGAGGCTGTGGACAGGTGTCTTTTATACAGATGATGAGTTCAAACAGGTGCCATTCATACAGGTAACGAGTGGGGGACAGAAAAGCTTCTTACAGAAGACGTTACAGGTCTGTGAGAGCCAGAGATTTTCCTTGTTTGAGGTGACCAAATACTTATTTTCCACCCTAATTTACGAATAAATTCTTTACAAATCCTACCATGTGAATTCATGGATTTCTTTTCACATTCTGTCTCTCACAGTTGAAGTGTACCTCTGGTGCAAATTACTGACCTCTGTCATCATTTTAAGTGGGGGAACTTGCACAATCGGTGGCTGACTAAATACTTTTTTGCCCCACTGTATACATATACTACTCATTGGCCACTTCATTAGATATGCCTGTTTGAATTCTTGTTAATGCAAATACAATCACATGCTAGCAACTCAATGCATTACGGCATGTAGACATGGTCAAGACAACCTGAAGAAGTTCAAACGGAGTATCAGAACGGGGAAGAAACGTAACCAGAAACTGCTGGTCTACTGGGACTTTACCACACAATTGTCTCTAGGGTTTACAGAGAATGGTGCAAAGAAATAAGGCAGCTCTGAAGGCAAAAGGGGGGACGCAACTAATGAAGTGGCCAGTGGCTATATTTTTGCTGTTTAAAAACGGCCACACTGAATATGACATCCACATCTTAAACAATGTTGATGATGAACTTCTGGCCATACCTGCAGTATGTTGAGCGATCTTCTCATGTCACCTGTTGATAAGGTCACGATAGCCTTCATTCCATCTGGCGTGATGTCAATACTGTCACAAAAAGTAATGACATAATCAACTATTTTTAAATCATATCAATGTTAAATTAAAACATGCGACATGAACACATAACTGATGACATTTAATAAATAGAGCGATCAAAAAGAATTCCAAGTCCATTCATTAATTTCTTCCATCACAGGTTGCACGTAGCAATAAATGTGAAACAATGAGAACATTCATTTCCTATTGTGGTATTTGTTGGTTTTTCAGGGCCTGGTACAGTTGAGAGGCCAGGGTTGATGTTGCACCCTGATTTAAACTGTTTTCAAACACACACAGAAGCCCTAAACTTCTAAACATTACCCAACAGAAACGTAACATAAGAACAAAGACTCTGGATTTTAAACAATCTTTAATGTGGTTGGTATTATGTTTGTCTCTATTAAAATTAAACTACCATAAAAATTAGAGAATGCTCACTTACAAGGAAATGAACAAAATTATAAATTCAGCAGGGGATCAAATAATTATTTCTCTCACTATACGCAGATTAGCGGAGCCCAGGGAGGCCAACAGGTACAAATACATGTGGCAAGTTCATTAGCAATTCTGGGAATAATTCAATGAGATGTAAAAAAACAACAACAACAGTAAGTGGAGAGAAAGCATTCACACATTAACTCACTTCTCCTGCTGGATAACGTGCTCCAACCGAGGGATCATCTGGTCTGGCGAAAGCGGACCAAAGCGGAACCTGGTGCAGCGAGATTGCAGGGCGGGGATGATCTTGGAAAGGTAGTTGCAAATGAGACAGAATCGAGTGTTTTCTGTGAACTTCTCAATGACTGAGACAGAGAGCAAGGGTGGGATGAAAGCAGGGAAACAAGTTTAAAATGTAAATTCTGGCAACATCTTAGTAAATAAAAAAAACCCTCCACTTTTTTGAATAATCTATCCTAAGGACTTGCTTAATGTTGCTAAGATTGTAAACCACCTCACTGAGAATTTAGAATTGACAGTAATATACCAATAATATCATCCACTCTTCCTTCACCATGCATCTATTTAGAAATATAAAACGACACTGAGCAGCAATAGATGCTTTATAAATGAAATATGGAAACATTATTAGAAAAACACAGGTTGGACTAAATTTACAAAATATCTCACAGTTGAATTCAATAATTATTTCCACTCTTCTGCAAAGTAAAGCTTTTTAAATAAATATCCAGGTTTAAAAGTAGATACACTGTAAGTCAGCAGCAGCCAAATTGCCTGCTCACTGAGCCGTGTGCCTCACAGTGGGTAATGCCTGAACGAACAGATGGCTTACCTCGACGCAATGCATTCTGGGCATCCTGGGTCATGGCATCGGCCTCGTCCAGTATCACCAACTTGAAGCCCTTCCTGAAGGACAAGATATATAAAAAAGCAAAGGCAGCAGCTTACATTTCCATTGCACTTCTTAACTGCACATAAAAGTATTGAGAACACTTATTTCTGGTCAAAATCTCTACAAGTGTAAGTGTTTTAGTCTTACTTGAAGATGGTCCTGGTGCTGGCAAAACTCAGAATGGGACCTCGTACTACATCAATACCTCTGTCATCAGATGCATTGAGCTATAAACCAAAATTAGTTATATTTTAACGTAAAATGGCAGAGTTAGAAGTTAAAAAAACCTTTACAATTCAGCAAACCCAAATCTTCTAATGAGGAGTTGTAACATACCTCCAACACCATAGAGTTGAACTCCTTCTCTTTGTACAGCTGCCTGGCAGAAGCGAGTATGGTTGAGGTTTTTCCTGTTCCAGGTGGGCCATAGAACAAAAGGTGTGGAAGCTTGTCCTCACTGATAAACCTTTGGACTGGAAATAAAAAGAACAAATGAAAATCAGTTTAAATACAAGTAACCAACATTTCTATAACAATTCGTATATGCACCCCCCTTGAATAGTTTGAAACATAAAAGTTTTAAGCCAGCTGACTCAGTACCATGACTCATTAATGACAGTGACGGTATAACCACAGTAAACAAGCTCAAGAGTCAAAAACACTGGCAGATAGCATTGAGTTTATCAGTTTATTACGTTTTAAAAGTAGTTTGATTATCCATAAGTGTCATGTTATACAGTTTTATAGTATTGTTATTCTGGCAGTCCACATACTTACTAGTGCTCAGAATATCTTTGTGTGAAATCAGATCATCAAGTGTCTGTGGTCTGTATTTTTCAACCCTGAAACAGGAAAACGCACACACACGCATTCATACTTGCAATAACTACTGCGTTTACAGCAAGGAAAATAAGCAACCTCGAAAGAATTTTAAAGAAAATTATTGAAACGTTTACGGACACATATGATAAGCGCTGACAAACGTTGACATATCACATTACATATGGCCACTTTTTAGTTCCGCATCCATATTTTTTTTCGTAACATCACCCTTTATTATAAACAAAACGTCAACCTTACAGTACTTTCACCGCAGTCAGAAGCTGCAGGTTTTCGGTTAACCTGTTGCTGAAGTGGCACCATGTTAATGCTTGATGGACTGATAAGATTTACGTAAGCCGAACTGAAGACAAGCTAATTTCCTTCCATGTTACAACTATGCGTAATAACTAACGTCATTTCTAAATGTATATAAAGCTAGCAATTCACAGAATGCATCAGTCTACTCAGTGCAGCGAGCAGCTAGCTTGACAGTAGGCATGTTAGCTAGCTAGCAATAACTTTTTGAACCATTCTGTGATAAACAGCGACTTTCAGCTCACCATGGTAAATTTCTGGTCTGTAGCGGCGCTTTACTTGTAGAAGCCATGGATCCTACCAAGCATGAATATTACGCCAAGCTGAGCAAAAGGGTTCCAGAGTTTAAGCCACTGCGATTACTACTGTTGATGGCCCTGTTTGGCGCGCTCCGCAAACAAAACGTACGTCAGACGTCACCACGTACAACCAATGGAATCACATTGTCATTTTCATGGGCGGAGTATCGGTGACTTGTTCTCTGCTGTAAAAAAATAATAATAACGGGATTTAGAAATTGTAACAATAAAAGATACACAATATCAAACATCATAACAACGAAGATATATATCTCCTCTTTCATTTTTAAATATTGTCTCTCCCATTTTGAAGAATTCCTTTCCCTAATCAGTGAAAATTAAAATCAAACTCAGGAGTAGGTTTTTTTTCCCAACAGCAAGAACTACAAGTCTTTAAAGTCCTAATCACCAAAATAAAAGAAAAAAAGTGTTTTGGCTATCTTGATTTTTTAAATAAAAGTCACGTGTCACTAAACGTCTTGTTAAATTTTAAAAAAAGAAAGTCTACACCTTTCCTTCTTAGATGTAGTTTGTTCACTTTTATACAACACTGACATCTTAATCTCATTATAGTTTATCTTTGTAAGTGTTAATATTTAAGCATCTTAACACATGACAAAGAGTGTCACAAATGTTTTCTACATGTTTTTGCATTTATTTTCTGTTCTGGTAATGGTGCTGACAATAAAATACACATATCTGTCCATATGTCAAAAAAGTGCAGTGTGCCCATATATTTATCTAGAGCCTGAATTTGAAATATCACCTAACCTATACTTTACACGACAGGTTTCTCTGAAACATTTTCTTGATCATCATAGGTTAGTGAAAAAAAGTTGTGAGCAGTAAAGTACACAAGATTTTGTTTACCATCTCCTATCTCTTTAATCAGCTTGACTTCTCAGATTTGTTGCTGGCAACCTCCAAAGCATCTTGATTCCCAGGCTGCATTATACTGCATCAGTCAAGGATAACAATTTAATATCACAGCCTGCATTTTGACAGCATTCAATCCTTAATGTTTGGTTTATATTTTTTTTTCCTGCAACTGCTGTTTTTGAACGATCCAGTTTCTATTTGTAATGTCTGCGTTATAACCTACATTCTAACTGAGGACTGAGGAGCCTCACTGTGATCAAGATCTCTTCTGCAAATTAAACCTGAGCACAGAGGAAGAAGAAATGAGATAAGGCACACAATAAAAAACAGAAGATTCCACTCACATACAAACATCAACAGGCATAGTACAGAGTTGTCTCACTAGGCCAAAATTAAATGTCTCACATGAATCAGTGGAAAAGAATATTTGTTTTTCCATTTAACTTTAAAGCATATTTAAATCATTCTCTAGAAATATTTTGAAGGGGTGTGTGTGGCTGTGGACTGCAGGCTATATAAGTGTGCACACAGCATGAGCCTGTAGTAAACTAATAGATATCATACATATTCAGTAAAAGGACATTTTTGTTTCAAACATGTAAAAAGGGATAGTTTTGTCTCTAACTCTAGCCTGGCGTTTCAAGCATAGTAAGCTCTCTACTCTGCTCTGTAATCTCGCGAGAACGGCCCCTCACGGTGGTGCCTGGGCGATGCGATGCTGTTGCTGTGGGTTTGATTGACAGGAAACATGTCGGTGTGGTGGGAGAGAACCGGGATGCAGCTGCTGCCTAGGGAGACAGGGAGTACCTGCATCCAGTCCGCACATCAGCACCTTTAAAACCAGCAGGCTTTTCCCCGATGCGTCTACTTATGGTGCGCTGAACAGCTTCTTCTTGTTCTTTTCTTTTTTTCCCCCCCAAACATACATTTGAAAGAAGTGGAACCCAATGGATGCAGACCGCGTAGTCCCGCTTGGTATCTTCATACTGTGTTTGATTTAGCCCACAACCAGAGACACCTTGATGAAACAGCAGGAACTACGAGGACTGTTGTTGCAATGGAGTCGATTCTCTCACGGCTCAAAGCCCGTCTCTAAACCTTCAACATCTCGTTTCATGGCGTTTTGCAGGTTGCTCCGTTCCGTGGGTTTCACCACGCTCTTTTCCTGAATAATCATCAATATTTTTACTCCCTTGTTTTTGAATTAATTCATTCCTTTTTTGTTAAGTGCAACGGAAAAATAACGTCCACTGTTCACAAAACTATGAACGAGGAGATGACAAAAAGCGAGGAGCAGCATCTTAGTTTGCAGAAAGCCTTGCAGCAGTGCGAGTTGGTGCAAAATATGATAGACATAAGCATTTCTAGTTTGGAGGGTTTACGGACCAAATGTGCCACATCCAACGACTTGACACAAAAAGAGATACGAACGCTTGAGGTAAGCACCCTTTGAGCGGAATCATCGGATTTCTGCTGTGCATCTACATTCAAATCAATACGGGGGGGTGGGGGGCTGCCGCCGTTTGTTATTTATTTCAAGGCCACTATGCATAATTTTTATGTGTCTTTTCTACGGCAGACTGCTTTTCTGCTGCCACTGCATAAATATATAATGATTTCAGCTAAAGCCCACTGCTATCTGTTTTGTGCAGTGCAATAAATCAAGAGGCCACGGGGCTGCAGTGGGCTGTTATAGACTTGCGCATTCTGCAGGTGGCGGGGAGAGAAGGTGGCTCTTCTCCACCAGAATAATATCTGAGGCAGCCGAGGCCTATAGGCAGCCCGTGTTTACAATCCATTAGCAATATGCCAGCCTGCGCATCTGTTCTCGCAGCCAGGCCCTGCCGTTATGCAAGGCTGGCAGATTACTGAAATTGTTACAAAATATCGTTATCCGTTAATTGGCCCGTGGGGTATTCCGTAAATTGCGTTACGTAATGGTCATGTTGTGTGTTGAGATATCAGGCTGCCCTTTTTGAGACTACTTAGACCAGTCGAACAAACCCCTGTTACAGGACATAAAGATGCAATAAAGTGCGATAAGCTCACTGAAAACTCACTATAGCCTATTGAGCACTGCAGACACAGCACGGCATTTAGGGCCTGTAAGAATGTTATTGTGATGTCTCATGAGATTGAAACAAATACCATTAAGTGATAAGGTCTCCATAAACTCACCACTGAGTCTTTGTGTGCGCCATCAACAGACTTTAAGTCCTAGTGGGAAAATAATTAAGATACTATGTTAACAAAATACCAAGAAATCACTTGTGAGTGGCACATACTTAATCTCATCCCCACAGGAATATGAGACTGTGCATAACACATAAACATATTGCAAAGTATTGATGTCTGAGCTGTTAAACGGAGTTTGCAAGTGCTGGACAGGGGACAGGAATGTAATCCAAGTGAAGAGATAACTAAATATATAAAGTGCAAATGCTCTGCCAGCAATGAGCAGGCTACACTGTGAAGATAAATGTTCACTATGTTCCCTGCATGCTTTGCAAGGCGTTTTGGATTACTAGTTATAAGCATTATGGGGGTATTATTTTTATTTCACCAGTAAAATTAGCCTGACAAATTTTTGTGAATGGATTTATCAGAATGGTTTAATTGATTTTGTCATAGTTTGACCTATTTCTCCAAACTTAAGAAGGGTAGGGATATCCTTTTAATTTGCCTAAACCAAAAGTTAGGATATACCCAAGCTATGTGTTCAGTTCTTTTCAGAAAATTTTGGCATACGTTATTAGCATGTTTGTAGCAACTGTGCTGCATGGCTAATACCTGTATAAAACGGACACGTTGGTTGAAGGAAAAATAATCTTCTCTCAGTAGCTGAGTTAAAGGATTGTATTTGGAGTGCGAGGAGCATCGCTTTCTCTGTCATTTTAAAATTATGCTTAACTTCAGTCTTCCACAGGTTGTTAGACAGGTTGTTTCATTACAAAGACAGAGGTTTTTCATATTGACACTGAATTTGAGAGACATTATCCTTTAAAACAAGAGTTTTCAAAGTGCAGCTTGCTGTAAAGCATGCACAAACTTGCATTCCCACCTTAAAGGGATCTTGCAAATTTTTAAACATTACTGGTGCTACACACTGTTTTCATGCTGTTGCTTTGTTAGTGTAGTTTGTATCACTTGTTCTACTCAACAGGAATGCAACAAGCAACAGGGGTAGTGTAAGCCATTTCTGCATGGCGTTGTAATCCAAGGTAAATTTAGGCTAAAAAAAAAAAGACAAGAAGGTGGTTACAATGCAGGTTCAAAACATTCATGACTTATTATTCTGTTTGAACTTTGAAGCAAACATTGGTCTGTGGAAACATTTCTTCACAATTTTACTGAACACCTAATACCCTTTACTAGCTTCAATGGAATAAGCCAATCAGAGTTAGCATTTTGAATTTTCAGCAAAAGCTTTGAATAAAAGGAAGTCGCTATCAGTTTTTTATCATTCAGAACTAGGATGAACATTGGAACATAGGAAATCATGGTTGCTGACTTTATAAAGTTCTTAAACCTGAGTCATATTTAAATTGCTCAGCAGAATTATAGGGAAATTATTATTGATTAAAGTAACATTGATAGCCTTTTCAGTCCATTAAAGCTCTGTCTGTATACATCAACTTCGGAGAAAGAATTTCTACTTCTTTAGCTCATTACACTCAACTATCAGTGGTTGTTGTCACTCCCTTGTTTGCTACAGACAGAATGTCATACATACATCTTTGGTTAATGTACAGTATGATTATGGATCAAGTTTTCCTGTTGTCCAGCAATAAAAAGTTAGTCTCGTAGATGGTTCATCAATTACTGATGGAAGTAACACATTACAAACTAATGCTTTTCTGCAATCACATGATAGTCATTACTGTTCCTAAATTCACCAATTTTGATATAGTTAACAAACAATTATGTCACTGACTTTAATCAGGATAAGTGGATAATAAAAAGTAACCAAAAGTATTTTTTCACAAGTTCTTGTACAACAGCCTTGTTGTATGTAGGAGATAGAAGAAAAATATCAATGTGACCGGTAGCTTTTGATAGGGAAAGATTAGAGATCATGTGTATGTCCTCTATAGGACAAAAATTTGGGTTGTTATTTGGCTATGTTTTCAAAAGTTTAACATTATACTGTGACCTGTAGTACATAACTGATTTTTAAGTAAGAGCTCTGATGCCAGGTTCAATCTAGTCTTAGTTTAGGGTTGTTTTCTCTTTTTCCATTTTAAGTCATAGAACTCGATAGTGGTGATGTCTGGAAGCTTTAAATGAATCGGTTAAAGTAAGTAGTATAGTACAAATTCAGCAGTTTGACAGCCACGAGTTGTAAGTCTGTGTAGATATTTTGGTTTAATGTTGTTGTTGTTTTAACAGAAATTGAATGAATTAGAAAGAAAGACTTTATCATCAGTAAGAAATTATTGCAAATAAAGGGAAACACACTTTTTTTTGCGTTATTTCAGAAAGTTAGTGAAGTGAAGTTAGTGAAGTTAGTGAAGTGAGAACTGTGTGAGCTTCCTGAGATATTCTGAGAATGAATCTATTTCAGTCATATGAAACTAAGTTTGGTCTGTACATAGGTAAGAATCTTCAACAACGTTTTGATTTTCCATCACATCGTTAGAAACATAAAGCTTTAAGCCTGTATACCATCACTTGTTGAGACTCATTTATTGTACTGCAAACTATGTGATGATGCCATTTCTCAAATACACTGATCATATATTCTTGCTTCATATTCTAAAAAATGTTGTTTTTTATACCTTGGGACATGGTCATTATGTATAATATTAATTATATATATTATTATTATTAATATAATATACATAACCCAACATATGACAATACTGACTAATAATATCAGCCAAGTAATTTTTCAGCAAGGCTCTATTTTCTACTTTTTAAAATGAAGGGTGATGCACGCTTGTTAGCATGCCACACAATTACATTTTGCATTTCAACTAGTAGAAATTAGGTCACTAGTGTTATCCATCAATGTTCAAATGTACCAGATGAAAAAAACATTTTAACTTGTTTGTCTGAACATAAAATGTAGCATCAGCTGTTTATTTTTTTTCCTTCAGAGGTGGAACCATGGTGTTTTTATAGAGTCAGATGATTAAATAATATGAAGAACAGTTCAAGCACTGTAGCTTAGAAGGATAAAGACGTCATTATGCTTGAAGCAAACTGTGTCACACCAAGTGTTGACCAGGCGCAACAGAATGAGTATTTATACCTGTTGCAAATGACCACAGAAGACTCTTTTTACCGTGTCAAACTGTATTTCCACTTAATGCTGCCAAACAAAAGGAAAAGGAGGACAGTGTGTCAGAGATGTTATTATCTTTTAAGGTGATAATTCAAACTTGTATGTCCACAGTTGCAAAAAGATGCTTGTATACATTTTTTTCAATTTGGAGAAATCTTTCTTTTCACCTGCATCTACCACATAGACTTCTGCAGTTTAAGCTCACTGTTACAGCCCGCATGTTGTGTGGGTATGTCCTGTTTGCCCCACACATTCAACTGCCACCCATTTCTCTTGAGGTGCCAATGCACAGCTGTCTCTACTCAGGAATTAGCCTCACCACAGTATAAAAGCAGGTGTAGCACTACTCAGGCTCAGTCTAGGCCAGTTTCAGTGGTGGGGTGTGGACCGGCTAGAACTGCTAGTGAATAGCTGTGTTTCTTGGATGGCGGAGGATTGTGTGCTTTAACAGTATTTGTCAGTTTAGTGGTGTGCTTGACCTACTGGTAAGTAGCTAGTGTCATCTTTCAATAGCTTTCTTTCTTTTTTTTTTAAAAAAACCCCCCCAAAAAACAAAAAGCTCATGTTTGAAAATTCTCTCTTTTATTTTTTGTTCCTTAACTCATCCCCTAGCCTCTTTTTAGGGATGCAACACTCCCTTTTTGGTGTGCACCCCCCCCCAAAAAAAAAAAAAAGTAATCACTATAGTCTGTTTTAATATCCTTCATTTGTGTTCCTGTTTTTTCACTGTCTGTTAATACAACAAGAATGGCTCTATTCATATAATTTATTTTTTTATGTGTGTGTATATATATATTTTTTCCTTAGACATAGATGGTTGAAAATGTACTACAGTTTGCCAGTGGGCTAAATTCAGCATTACAAGTTCAGCAATTTTGCATTAAAAAAAAAAGTCTGAAATTGCACCACTCTTTCTTATGCAGTTGAATATGCTTAAATTATAGTGCTTGGCATTTATAATGCTGGAAAGTACTGGACTCTAGTTAAGGAGATTAGATAAAGCTTGTGTGGAAGTTACACTCTGCTGTAACTTCATCAAGTGTTCTAGTTCATCTGGATTAACGGTATAGCAGTTGTGAAGAGATCAGTGCAGCTCATGTCTCTAATGGGAATAGCATGATATAGGCTCATCTGATTAAAGAGCACTTCATTTTAGCAGCTATGTTGGTTTAGTCGTTTTAGCCAAAATTATATTGCTTTCGAAAAATTCTGTTTTACCACAGCTGATCATTATAGTTTAGAGGCCTCTGCTGTGCAGCTATCTGGTGCTATCATATATCAGCTAGTGTTTAAAAAAGAAATAAAAAGAGAGAAAACAAAACAAAAAAACCCCGCCAGCTTTATGAAGCTTAAAGAATGTTAGTTTATGCTAATGCGAGTAGCTTGCTTCACTTCAGAAACTAATTCAGTAAAGCTGATGGTAGCTATTGTAAACCTTATGACCTTTCCAATCTGAGCCTTAGCGATGCACTGATGTCCAGGTACTTTGAAAATATAAGCAGCACTAACAGAAGATTTAAACTTGTTTAGCAATATGTGCAGAAAGCAGACAGAAGGGGGGGAAAAAGAGAAGTGTTAAAATCCAAGATAATTTTCAGTTTGTGGCGTGCTATTGTTAGTCCGCTAGACCAAGTAGCTTATGCTTGTGCACCTGCTGTACAGTATGCTGTCCATTCTTGTTATTAGTTTAGTTTGCCAAATGTGCTCAGACTGCGACTTTATGATAGTTATGAGTCTTTGTAATATTTTAAATAATAAGCCAGAAACATTAAAGAGATGTAACAAGGTGTATTGAGGGTCCTGCTTGAATGCACAAACTAAACAAAACTCTTCATTTTGAACAATAAATCTTACACTGTAGAGTTAAATAGTTATATTTTCTCTTACTGTTTTGTTACCTAGCTGTATGTGGATTCACTAACAACCAGTACCATCCATCCATCCATTCGCTACCGCTTATCCTTTTCAGGGTCGCGGGGGGCGCTGGAGCCTATCCCAGCTGTCATAGGGCGAGAGGCGGGGTACACCCTGGACAGGTCGCCAGTCTGTCGCAGGGCGAACACACAGGGACAAAGAACCATTCACTCTCACATTCATTCGCACATTCACACCTAGTGACAATTTAGATTAATCAATTAACCTATCCCCACAAGCTGCATGTCTTTGGACGGTGGGAGGAAGCCGGAGTACCCGGAGAGAACCCACGCAAACACGGGGAGAACATGCAAACTCCACACAGAAAGACCCCGGCCTGATGTTGGAATTGAACTCAGGACCTTCTTGCTGTGCGGCAACAGTGCTAACCACCGTGCCACCGTTTAATTAGTGCTTTGGCCCTTAAACTCACTATTCCCACTATAGTTAGGGCAGCCAAAAGTTGTCACCAACACCACCTTGGGATTTTCACCCAAGGAAATGAGTAAAAACACCAGTGAGGTACACTGGTTCATTCCACTAAAGAGGAGACAGGAGATGTGGTTCAACAATGCAAAACTTTCCATTAATTTTTTTCTTTAAAAAGGAAAAAAGACATTTTTAAAATTCTACACATTCAACCATGCAGGGAATCGGGGTTAGGAGTGTTCAGGAATGAGGCCAACAGAGGAGAATAGTCAACATGAAGGGGAGACAGACTCAACAAATAAAAATGAACATAAGTGGATCACCTCAGGCACTTGTGAACATGCAGTCAATCGTGAAGGGAACCCGCACCAACCACACACAACACAGGAACAAGCCCCTCCATCATCTTCAGCTCTCAGCCTGGACACAAAGGGAATGAAATCAGAGCAAAATTGAGTATTTTGGTCTAAATAACCCAAAATGTGATGTCCACATAGGTGGACGCCAGGTCCCAGGAGGTTAAAGTAACTTTAAATAAGCAAAATGTTTTAAGAACAAAACAAAAAATACACAAGTTAAATAATGCAGGATCAAATAAACATAATCCAAAGCTAGCCCCACTTCAGACATGTACACACACACACATTAAAATTATTAGGGGCCCCAATTAAGGAGTTGCAAAGCGGTGCGCAAAGCAACGCTGAATGCAGCTGACCCAAACGATGCCAATGAACAAAACAGAGAAACAAAATAGCAGGGCATCCCGCAGAGCGGCACCAGCTTATCTGAAAAATGACAAATTGCTTTTAATAAATCGGCAATTTAAATTCAAAGCCAAATGCAGAGGAAAGGGCAGCTTATATACCAGACCTGAACTACTCCACCTCGACAGGAGAGGAGCACTTCCTGACCGAGTGGCAACAGATGGCACAACATCCCAGTAACTTCTACCGTGCAAGCAGTACTTTGAAATGTTGGTAGTTTTTGGACCAAAAAACTACCAACACTATATTATGCTTGCCTGGGGAGTAGTGGTAAACTTCACACCACAAACAGGAGATGCCACAAGCAAGAGGCTTTTAAGTCCACAGCTTCTGTGGAACAGGCAGAATGTACATGCTGCATCAGTGGACCTATACACATGCAGCAGGCGGACAAAGACGCCAGGTAATGTGACCATCGGTGGACAATAACAAGCAGGTGACAGAGCCTCCTTATATACAGCGGCACTGCCAGCAATAAATCAGCAGATTCAAAACGGGCATAATTAATCATCGAGAGCAGGCTTAAATCATCCTGCTACACATGCGAGAAAGGGTAATTTCATGCAATGCTCTGACTTGATTTTCCTGACATTGCCTAGAGTTTGTGTACATTACCTAAAAGAAGTCACGTTACATTATACTTCCAGTCCATCTGATATACTTGTTTTTAATCTCAGATTGGACAAAATTAGGGATAAATATATCAGAGAGACAGCCCAGCTTGAATGTTTTGGAGACAAAATTAGAGGCAAGGCTGAGATGATTTTGACATGTGCAGAGGAGAGGCAGCTGATATGTTGGACAAAGGATGTTGAAGATGACACTCCCAGGCAGGAAAAGAGGAAGACCACAGAGAAGATTTGTGGATTATGTGAAGTCGAACACGCACAGGTTGGCGTGACAGAGGAGGATGCTAGAGATAGGAGAAGATGGAAGCAAATGATTGGGTGTGGTGGCCCTAAAGGGAGCAGTCAAAAGAAGAAGCTGGTTCAAGTCAAACCTTAATTTTAGATTAATAATGAGATATATCAGTGTTGAGTATTAATCATATAATATCTGTTTAAAGAGATTATTTAAAAAGCAAAGTTCGGGTAAAGCTGATGGGATGTTATTAGATTAGCATGTGTTTACAACCAAAATATTGATCACAGCAGCCTATACTGCATCCCAAGGGGAACAATAATTAATTAATTAATAAATAAATAATACATCTATTATTCACAGAAATTTCTCAGCCTAGGCCAAAGTGGAAATGAATGACAGCTCAACAAACTCGCATTCAAGATTCCAACACATGGGATAATGTTTTCAATGATATGCACTTTGATCTCAGTTTTATTGATTCTGTCTGTCCTATGTGATTCTCTGGCACACCTAGGCCTGTTTGCCCTTTTTAAAAAAAAAAAAAAATTGTGCTGGTTCATTGGTTACTTAACGCTGCTGTATGTTGTTCAAAAATAAGCTCACCAACTTATTGATATATTTTCTGACATACAGTAAACTATTAACTGATTTAGCCAGGGTACATGTGTGTTTCTTTGTAAGTGTGGACTGTTCAGTTTCTTTATCAGGCAGTGTTAGCAGCCGTGGGCAGCTGCTGTAGGGTTTTCTGCATTCAGAGGTGACTTGCTGGTCCCTCCTCCACTGGTTTCTACTTTGGTATGCACTGATGTAGGACAGAACTCTCTAATTTCTAGCAGTCATTTTGTAGGTGTACTTTTGGAATGGGGCCATCTACATGCATCACCCTTAAGTCTTCAAGCATCACGTCACCCACTGTTTCAGCTCGAAACTGCGTAGTAACAAAGATGCTTGTATGTCCCGCTTTCAGTGGTGTGAGGCTTTATGCAGCCCGATAGAGTCAGAACAAAGTGTCTCACAGCAGAGTCTGGAATGAGGGAAAATATCTCATTCCAGAGATGTTTGCATCTAAATGATTATCCTTTTCTTTATTTTGCGCTTTCCTTTGACCTTCAAGTGACCAAGTAGGGTGATTTATATCCCCGAGTCTTATGTTTCTATATGTGACACTATCATATTTTTTTAAAATCATAAAAATGTTGAATATAATGAATGTATTGATCTACTTCCTCTGCAACTTTTAGCATCTTGGGTAATGGAAAAATCACTTGTGGGTCAAACAGTCACTAGCCACTTTAGTTACATCTTGCTAGTACGAGGTTGGACTCTTTTGTACCTCATCTGCTTCAATGTTCTTGTGGATTCACAGATGCTCTTCTGCCTAATTTGGGTGTTTATTAGAGTTTCTATTGCTTTGCTGTCATCGTGAAGCAGTCTGACTATTCTCCTCTAGCCTCTGTCACTTTAAGCATTTTCACCTAAAGAACTGACACTCACATGATATTTCCTCTTCTTCAGATCTATCTCTGTAAGCCCTAGAGATGATTGTGTGGGAATATCTCAGTAGAACAGCATTTTCTGAAATACTTATACAGCCCATCTGGCATCAACATCATGCCACATTCAAGATCATTTAAATCAGCTTTCTTGCCCATTCTGATGGTCGGTTTGAATTTCAAGTATTCATGGCCATGTCTGCTTGGCTACATGCACTGTTGTCATGTAATTGGCTGAATAAATGTCTGTGTTATTGATCAACTCAATGGGTGTACTTAATAAAGTGGCTGGTGAGTGCATATCACACTGGAAATAGATTTTTCAGAGGTATTACTTTTATTGTAATTTGTTGGTAATTAGTCAAAATGTAAACATTCTGATGGTAACCATTTTCAGATATTTCATTAATCTGCAAAGGTGTTTTGAATATTTTAAATATTACACATCTAAAAAATAAGATGTTTGTTTAGGTTTTGTTTTAAACAGAAACATGGAAGTAGCAAATGATGGACATATACCCAATATCACGACTTCACTGTAACTTGTAAAATGTAGTATTTTTGGAGTCACCAGCACAGCTACATCTTAGTGATAAGATGATCCCAGTATATTATACAGAACTTTAGTTTTAAGTATCTAAATGAATGTTGTTTTGTTCATTTTTTTTAAATGTAAAATTGATTGAAAACCAGAAATAATATTAGAGCATTTGAACATATCTGTCATATATGAAGAAAAAGCATGTATTTGACAAATAGTTTATCAAATATGTATTCCGATTTTTTTACAAGAATTATGCAACGCTTCTTTCGACTGCTCTTTCATGCTGTTACGTTTGAAAAAATGTATTTATATTTTTGCTGGTTTTTAAAAAAGAAAGGAAAAAAGAAAAGAGAAAGCAAAAAAACAAAACAAAAAAACGAGTAAACCACAAAACTATAGAGCCAGCTTTTTGAATAGTTGCCTGTATATCTTAGAGATTTGTGTGCACAGCTAAAATAAAAGTGTAGTGATCTAACTGTGATAAATCACACAACTTTCAAAATGACAGACGGAACTCACTATGGATGCAAATTTCTTGCTGTCGCTAAATAACGCATGTTATTTAGCGACAGCAAGAAATTTGCATCCATAGTGTTAGCGACAGTTTGCTTGGAGTCTACTTAGAGCCTATATACGTGGTTAGCATGTTATAGTGTTTCATGTGTGTGAATGTTTGCACAGAGAACTTTTGGCTCACCGTTTGATGACAAATTGTAGGTCACTCGGACCCAAGTGGATTGTGGTATACTGGCAGACATGGCAAATATAACACTGGCACTGCTGTTCTTTACATTGCCACAACTTCTTTGTTGGCTGTTTGGTGTTGACCACTGGTTTTGAGTGGAGTAATATGAAATCAGGAGCAAGGTGTGAATAGAGCTACCTGTTTGTCATCAGGTGCATTTGATATGTTAGGTGAACAGGGCCCCACCTGTAAAATTGGCTAAAAACTACACAGCTAAAAATGTAACAATTAAAAATGAACCAGTATAATATTTACTTATTTATTTATAGCTATTTTAGATTTAGATTTGTGTAGATATTGATATAAATTTATGGTGTGAGAGTGAGCTACAGAATTCACTTGGAATCAAACTGTAAATAAATTTGATAAACATCCATCCAACCATTCTCTTCCGCTTATCCTTTTCGGGGTTGCGGGGGGCTGGAGCCCATCCCAGATACCATAAGGCAAGAGGTGGGGCACACCCCGGACAGGTCGCCAGCCTGACACAGAGAGGCAGACAACCACTCACATTCACACTTATGGGCAATGTAGATTCTCCAATTAACCTAACCCCACCAATTACATATCTCTGGTCTGTGGGAGGAAGCGGGAGTACCCGGAGAGATCCCACACAAGCACAGGGAGAAAATGCAGACTTCTATTTTGATAAACAGTCAATTTAAATTATACAATTTAAAAAAACGAACTGTATTATTTTTTTGTTTTTTTGCTGTATGTTGTCTTACAAAAATATACAACATCACATGCAAAGTTATTACAATTTATTGCAGCGCTATCGCCAATTGCTGATTTATTATTTTTGCAAATGACATCCTCCTTCACTAACAAGCCACGTGTCTGTGGCAGGAAGAATGACTTCTAACAAAGGAAAAGCCTGCATGCATCTGCCCACTTGTATGTGTCTTTGTATCAGCACCATTTTTCAGTTTAGAGGAGGTTTCTGATATAATCACAGCTTTCAACCAATAATCACTCAGCAGCGAGTTGAAGAGGGGTTAAATGATGAAACAGTGTTTCATTTGCTTTGCCTGAGCTGATTAACCAGGCTGTCCTGGAATTTCTGTGACACCAGAGGCTCTTCCTAACTGACTGATAGGATATTACCATGACTATGGTACTGGCATGACCTTATGTGACTGCTTTGATTTCTGGGATTTTTCAACAACAGGCTAAAAATATAATTGAAATCTTTTTTTCCTGCACATTTAAACATATTAGGATTATTTAATAGGATTTAAAAACACATAATTTGTTTTTAAAGTGTAAAGTTTGCTTTTGTTTTATAAAGCACTACAACGGGCAGGATTTTTGCAAAACTGACACAAACTGTTGACGTGTTCAGGATATACCTTGCCTTTAACCCCATTACAGCTGAGGTAGGTTCCACTCTTCCAGTGGTTTCGGAGTAATATTAAAACAATTTCCATTGTTTTATTTGTGCTTTAGTTTTAAAGGAATTTTATAGAAAACAAAGGAAAGAGAAACCGAGAGGTGAAACGTACTTTTTCAGCACAGAGAATTACTTTTGTATGTAGATATGTTAAAAATGTGAAAGTAGTTTGGTCAGGAGAAGCATCGTCTCACTGTTTTTGTCTTTCTTCCTCCTAGGGGAAGTTGGTAAAGTACTTCAGCCGCCAGCTGTCCTGTAAGTGCAAAGTGGCCTTAGAGGAACGCAGTGCCGAGCTGGAGGACTTTCCTCGCCTCGGCCACTGGTTCCGCATTGTCAACTTGAGGAAAGAGGTCACACAGGTAAGCCGTGATACCACGTAGTAACCATTTTTTACACTCAAAATACATCTCATGATCATTGCTTCAAAGTCAAAATTTCAGATGATATTTTTCTGATTTGTGTATTTGACAAACTGTTCCAAGAACTTTTTAACACATTGCCTTTTTCTGCTTTCTCTCTTTTTTTTAAAAAAAAAAAAAAATGTTTTGTACAGATTTGAATAAAGTTTTTATACTTAACATTTAAACATTTCACTGTCACTATCAGATTGTAGCTTTTAGCAGTTGAGGTTTCCATACTGGTGACTGAGAGCGAAATCTGACAGCTCATATCACCCTCTGGCTAAAAGCTTACTAAAATGCTGTAAATGCCATAGCACTGAGTTTCGAAGTTTTCGTGTACTAGTGGAGTCTCTATGCATCTCATACTGGGCCTTTGTGTATCACCTCAGCTCACCCACTGGCAGAAAGGAGCTATTTTAGCCCCTTTCTTTATTGCTTTAAGCAGGAGGTTTTAGCAGTATGTGCGGTGTCGGAGATGTCCATATAAACATATGCACTGTGATTGACATCGTGGAGAGTCATGAGTGGAAACAACTGATGTTGAGCTGATATAGATCAATTGTTTCATGAGGATTTGGTTTACAGGGATTACTTGTAAGTTTGATGGCCTCATTATAGAAAATCCTGATCATCCTTAATGTTGTTACACTGTATAATAAAGAAAATTATCTATTACTGTAACTTATTCCATTAAATGTATATCTAAATATCTAGGTTTTTGAGCTAGATGTGTATTTGTGGTGGTCTTTAAGCTGCATGCATGTTGCATGTGTATATTTGATAGGAAATGAGTCCAGGTGAGGTGACCCTGGAGGGCTTGCTGGAGATGAGCGAGGAGCAGGTGTGTGAGCTGCTGCAAAAGTTTGGTGCCAGTGAAGAGGAGTGTGCCCGTCTCAACGCTTCCCTCTCCTGCCTCAGAAAGGCCCACCAGCTCGGTGAGAGTCCACTCAAAACACTCACAGATGAGCTCATACGCTCACACACATGGAAAATACTAATCTTTATATAACGTTATCACTGTTTGTGTTCACTAGATATTAGGATATTTGTGTCTAACCAATGAAATAAACTATGAATTATTTTCTGTGCACACTAAGAAAGTTCACTTATAGTGCGTTCAGACTGTATGGGTGCATACTGAATATATGGTATTTTTAAAAATTTTCAATTTTTCTTTTATAGCTTTTATAACTACACCCAGATTAAATATTCTTTTTATATACTCTCCGAGCATATATTTCTGTTTTCCAGTTTTCCAGACAAAAGGAGTTGTCTGGAGAACTTGATTTGTGATTTGCTTGAGTTGGATGATACATCTTGGGGAGCAAATGTTCACCTTTAGTTATGTTGAATTGCTTGTTGATTGGTTTGTTAGGAACTCGTGCATTATAGAGGGCGTTAGGCACATAGAGAGGGGGTGACATACATAATAATACTTGTCCACATTCACAATAGACTGCTGATTTTACAGTAAATTCATGACTTTTCTCAGACATATAACGGATCAATAAAAACTACTTTTAATGTGCTCTCACTACACAAATTACGACATATCACTTACAGTACTGAATTGCTGACTTCTAAAATTATTGATATTGATCTATAAACCTATACTGGTGTTATTAGGTCAATCTGATCCACCCTGGAGGTCCCATTGTTTTTAAGGTTATCAAGGATAGGGGCAATGCCTGAAGTGACAAACCAGAGCTTTTGTGCACAATTATTAGAGCAATGTTATTATAATCAGCATTTGCTGACTAAATGGCTCATGGCTGCAATTTACGCTTTTGCAGTGTAGATTAGGAGTTATTTTTTTCAAATCTCACTTTGGACTGATAATGATGAGGACATTTATCCAAAGAATGCAAATGTTGTTCACGCTGACCATAAAATTCTGATGCTTTTACTGACATTTAGGATTTATGGGGTTAAATATTAAGAGATTTTAATGAATTAATTAAATGATTACAAATTACATGAGATAAAGATAAGACAATATGGTAATTTGTAATCATTTATTCACTGAATAAAAAAAAAAAATCTGTTACAGTTTTTTTTGTTGTTGTTGTTTTTTAAGATTTGTTTTTATATTTTTTCCCATTTATATAGTTTTTTTCCAAAACAGATTTTCACATTAATTTTTTTTAATCTTTCATTCCATATTCTCAGTTGTCATCAGTTTCAAACGTTAGTTTTTGTATGTTAACTGTCAAGCAGCAAAACATAAGAAGGTCAGAACAGGTATTATAATACAAACATTATTAAGACAGTAAAAATATTCACCAAAGCTTCCTCAGATTGGTTGTGTTGACAAATTTCACTTAAATAACAATGGAAAGGTTTACTGTATGTTTTATTTTTATTTTTGCCAACAGCCAGTATTATTTCATTTTTAAGTATAGTTTTTATTAGTATTTCCATTGAATATAATACATTTTCACATATCGTTTTAATTTAGTTTATTTGTATTGAACTTAATATCCTGGGTAGTGAGGTGTTTCATGGGGTGATGATGAAAAGCTGTTTTTGTGAATGGGAAACGTATTACTTATTAAAAGTAAACTCACTTATGAAGTGACATTCAAGCCTCAATATATTTAGTGAAATTGCTGTTGTTTCTATAGGTGGTGCTGTTTTCTTTTGTTCACTACCAACAGATCTGCCTTTCCTCTCAGCCTCTTCTTAATTTATTCATAGCACAATGAACTAAAACACTACATATACAATACAACACCATCCCTGCTTCTATGCTACATCCAGTGTGTGAATGTGTGTGTGAATGTGTGTGTGACTGGATGTGTAAAGCGCTTTGGGTCCTTAGTCCTTAGGGACTAGTAAAGCGCTATACAAATACAGGCCATTTACCATTTACAACTGTTTTCAGAAAGACAGGATAGATATGATAGATAACATGATAAGACATTCTGACTCAAAATATTTAGAATAACACTTTTTCTGAAATGTATAAACAATATGGTATTCCTGTAAATTATCAATACAGAGAGCAGTGTGTTCTTGTCCTTTAGTCATGTGCAACATTAATTTGGTAAAATGCTTATGTCTTTATTTTCTGTTCTCAGCGGGGCCAGACTGTCAAAAATGAAACAGGAAGTCAGATGTGTATCATTGCTTTGTGGTATTAACATATCATACACTGTCGGTAAATATGCAAAATTACTGCACTGATGCATTTGTTTAAAATAGCTGTTTTTAAGAACTGGTTCCCATGGTTCATCCACTTGTTCTAATTTGTTATTAGAAATGGAAGTGCATATTTCTTAGCAGAGCATATTGTGATAGCATATTGCCTCCAGCTGAGCAATAGAAATATGAAATCTCAAAGTCAAACCCTTGTATTAAATGTCATTTTGTGCATTACATTATTACTGCGGCCTCACATACCTTTAACAATGATAAATCTATGCAATTATGGTTAAAATTATAAAGATATTTTTAAAAGAATATTTTTTTAATCTCCCATTTTGGAGAGACATTTTGTAAAAATTGTAGTTGTCTCAGTAATATAAACTGATTCTATATTTTCCCCCCCCCCTTTTTATTTATTATTTTATTTTATTTATTTTAAAATCAAATGTGGCTGTTGGTAACAGAATTACATGCATAGGTATGTGCTGTGATGCAACAAGTGTGTTTGGTTTGTTACATGGTTGGCCCCCAGATGGCATAAACGGACCACATTTTGTTTTCAGTCATAACTATGACTTTTGCAATGATTCAGCTGAACCAGAAGGGGGCAGTAGAGTATCACTAAAATTAGGGTGGACGTTTTAGTAACAACCTTTAGTACACCCGTTAACATAGCATATCTGGTTCTCTTCGACTCCCACTCACACACAGAGCCACACACACCCACACATACACCCACATACCAGTAAGAACATACGCGCGCACACACACACACTCTGTTTTGTAACAGATGTCCTTTCAGACAGAAGACTCTGCTGAATAATTAAGCAAATTAACTTGATGAGTAGTTTTACTTCAGTGTGCCCTAAGCAAAACTGTACTTCATTAAAAGAGTGTTTTATTAGAGGAGGTGTAACATTCAGTTGCTGTTGACATTCAGACGAACAGGTCTTTTACTGCACAGTCTGAAAATCAGGCTCTTTGTTAGGCTGCTGGTGCTCGGCTGTCCTCTCGAAATATTCATGCTCTCTGCTTGTTTTTCAGTCAGTCTGCTGCTCTTGCCCACCTTCCTGTGTGCTTCTCAAACTTCTCTTTTTCCCTCATCAGTTCGACTGGGTACCGGGAAAGATAATATCCAGAAAGGCAAACAGGCCAACCCCGTCTCATAGCAAGCAGTAATGCCTATGCTGTACCACACTGCAAAACACGTGACTTTTCCATAAAGGCTGATAAATTGTAACTTGTGTTTTCTGGCCTGTTGTTTTCTATTAGCTGGTTGCAGTGTCACATGATTCCCGAGTGTTACATTTAAAGTCCCATTACTAGATGTTGCTTCGTTTTTATGTATTTAAATTAGTTTTTATTAGCTATGTAAATTTTTTTTGCCTTTTTCTTTTTGGTATGTTTATGCCGACTTTGATTTTAACTCTTTCTTCATTTAGGTTGGCACCAAAACTAGAGTTGGTGCTGTAGACCATTACATATTTTACTTGAAGACTGTCAACTCCAGTTTCAGAGCAGTGGAACCGCCTGATGGCAGAATCCATCAGGGGGTTCCACTCAGCGATGCCTCAGTCCTTCACGGTTCACACCGACAAGGCTTTAAACATCACTGGAGACCATGGAGACCAACTCACCTTTGTCATAACTGTCTATGACACTTCCTTCAATCTGATTTTGAATAAATGCAAAAGTTGAGGAAGCTGGGCTGCATTCATAGCCAGGATACATGTGGAACATTGATGATAACACATTTTAATGATGATTTCCACATAAAATGTTATAACTGGGGAATAGTGTAACCTAACAATAGCTGTGTAAAAGTACATATGAAGGCTACAAAGTACACATACTTTTGAAACAGATGGCATAGATCCAAGTGTTAGTCCACTGTGTGAAAAGCCATTCCTGACCTTTATTTAGTGTCATCCATTACAAGATGACTATTGCCAGGCAGGAGATGTTTGTCTGGCTGCAAATATCTTCTGTACTAAAAATAAACAATTATTTGATTATTTAAAAAAAAAAAGGGGGGACACACACAAATAAAGCTCAGCAATGTTTTTACACATTTACTTTCTTTGAGAAATCTTTGAATAAAAACCTGCTTTTGATAAAAATCAAACGAAGCCATAACAGAAAACATCCTTAATTGAAGGTCTGCTGTCTTCTTTGTCTGGTCACACATGAAGTATTCAGTACAGCTGCTGCTCCTCTCTACTGAGGGTGTTGCTTTGTACCAGTAGTCCCCTTAATGTCTTAAATGGTTTGTACAAAGTTTGACTAAAACACCCTGGTGTCGCTGGGATAATTATAGTGTTTCCCACTGATTTATCAGTGTCTCTTCTGGCCTTTCTTTTTGTGTTTTGGAACTCTTTCACAGGAAACTTGTCTCCAACTTTTTTTATTTGTTTTACCCAAACAAACCTAAAACTGGGAGTTCCACTAAATGATAACAAAAAACACCTCAAAAAGTTGATTCTGTTCATCTGGATGTAGCTTTTTCTTTCTTTCTTTTTCTTTTTTTTTTTTCTTTTTACAGCTTAAAAAAATGAAACCAGGAATGTCATTGATTTAACTTTATCCGACTAATATTATTTCAGCAGAGAAAATAAAATTGGTGCATAACTTTAAAAAATGGTATGATAGGTTCAGTCTTATTTTTCTCATATAAAATGTAATACCAGTTTTAAAAGCAGAAGCACTAAACCTGAAAACCCGAGCAAATCTTTGAGCACTGATAGAAATTTCCCCACCAGATGTCACATGACCAAAGTCTATTATGACGATTTAGATGATCTTTGTTTATATCGTCAACATGTTTTCCTTTGTCTTCCATATTTTATCCTCATTCTTTTCTTTGCCTTTTTCTTTTTTTTTTTATTTGGTCCATTGCTTCCACCTCCCTCCACTTCCCCCACTGCCTCTCCCTGGCTCTCCAAAGACAAGCTCTGGCCACACAGAGCCACTAATGGACTCTCTAACAGGGGGGCAAGCTAAAGATGTGTGAATGCGCAGCAGCAACTCCACCACCACTACCACACAAAGTGGTGAGAGGCACTTTGGGCTGAGAGAAAAACCTGGTTTTACACAAGCGTTCTTCATATTCTTGCTGAGAATACGAGCTGAGAGAAGGAGATGTGTCATAGCTTCAGAACAATGCCACATTTGCGCATCTGTATTTGTTTCTGTATTTTAATGGTATTGTGCAAGTACCTGTTTGTCAGAACATCTGTATAAATAGAGCACATGCAAAAGCTTTTTAAGGGTTAATGAGCCCCATGAGAACATTTAGCACACGAGGCAAGAAGTGGAGGATGCTCTTACGTGTTTTTTAATAGTTATATATTTCTTCTAAAAATCTGTAGGCTGTTGCAAAAATCCATATAAATATATATATTTATTCAACTGCCATGAATGAAAGCAGAAAAAAAATATGTTGCTCCAGTTTGTGAGTCATCAGGAATTATGTTAAAATTGGCAGGCACGGACATTAATATACTTTACAGTCTTGCCAGCTTATATATCACATAACCAGACAAGTACAAAACATACCAAGTGAATGTATGTTCCTCTGCAATGTGGTGTTGAAGGAAGGAAACTAATGCAAGTTAATAGAATATTTCACTACTGGCTCTTGGGATTGCAGTCCACGAGCTGCAATGAGGATGAGTCATACAATTTGAAGGCAGCCGGTCAGTCGTTTGTGCTGCAATATACACACATTATCCAGCCCACCCCTCCAGACAAGTCCACACACACACACAAACTCTCGTACACGTGAATAATTTTTTTTTTTGAATTCGTGTCCTTGTGTTGAGCAGCTATACTGCTGATCTTTGCTCAGCACGACAGGTTTCCTCTGTGCTTTTTCTCTGTAATCTTTGACATCTGAAAGAAATGTCCTCATCCCCTGTCTTCAGACAGCTTTACATGCATAAAAACACCTAATTGGCTTCAAATGCCATCAGCAAGAAAAAGAGATGAGTAAAAGCAGTGGATAGGGAGACACAGAAGATGCGAGATAAGGAATCGGAGGTGGACAGGAAAGTGAAGAGGGTATGTATGGGGATGGGGGTGCGCGTGCAATATCAGGAGAGAAAATTAGGGCGAGACATAGGTGATGACAACGGGAGGTGAAGAAGAAGCGTCTTCATGTTGCGAAGAAAAAAAGCAGACGCATCGGGAAAGGAAAGCGACCAGAAGATGCAACCCCCCACCCCCAACACCTGTCTTCCTGCACACCCATAGGTGGTCCCTATTGGCTGTTAACTAATTAGCAGACTCTAACTTTGAGTCCCACTGATTACACTGCAAGAACATCCACAAACCCCCAATTCAAAAGAGTCAAGATTAAAAAGGGAGACTGCATATATTGAACTCAGCCATTGCCCTTTTCACCAAATCCTATTTACAGTGGCGGTGAGATAGACCAGCTACTGTCCCAGTGGCATTTCATTGCCATTTAGCCTAAAGAAGCAACACATTTAGAGGTAATTAGTCCAATTATGAGGCTGTTATCTGCATTTCTCAAAGCCTCGCCACGTGTTAAGCTCGCACCATTAATGGTGTTGGGGCGTGCTATTTGCATTAATCACTGCAGTTTCTCGACAGTTGATGTGGAGATGCAGGGTTATTCAGGTGAGAGCAGAGAATGGAAGATTGATGATGATGTGGCTCCAGAATTACATCTGAAGTTATGCATAAACATGGCCAACATCTGCTAATAAAAGGGGTGAAACACAGAAAGGGCTCATTAAACTAAAGGCCTGACCATAAAGAAAGTTTTGTTTTTTGTTTGTTTGTTTTTTTTAAACCCGAGAAGGTTATGGAAGAGCCTTTTGTCTTTTTATGTATTTACATACACCTTTTAGGAATTTGTTATCTATAAATAGCAATTCTGAGGCAAGATATAACGAGAAAGGGAGGAAGAAAAACTGAATACATTGAACACGAGACAAGGGACTATCAAAAAAAAAACGGAAACATGAGACACGAACTGACAGAATACAAGGAATAGAGGGAGTGAGAGACACGACTGGAACACGGATGAATAAACATTCAGACAGAACTTATCCTACATGATAGACATGACAGACCAAATACAAAGAACGCAGGAAGGAGACAGAGAGACATCAAAGTGGAAATGCAAAAGGACCTAAACGATCTAATCAGAGCTTGTAAGCACAAGAAAACTAAACATAAGTCACTCAGAGTATAGCTAAACTCAGAATTCAGAACTTCAACCAGATTCAAACTGTCCAAATACTGAACCACTGGGTTACAGATCCAGCATCATGACAGGTATTGGGTCTGATGAGCACTGGCCGATTGGCAGTGTTCAATTAACAAAATCTGAGCTTGATTTAAAGACTTTAATCTGTAGCTTTTCTTTGGAATTTTAAATATAAGATATAAAGAGTCAGAGGCTGATAAAACAAAATAAACCTGTCAGATGTATCAAAGCAGTGGCCAAATCAACAGTATAAGACAGTCTTAAAAAATAATAAACTGGCCAACTCTACAACAGTGAAAGGCCTGAAAGACCATTGAAGTCAGCTAAAGTGCATAATGACAGAATTATTCACAACGTCTAACCAAGTAAAGCACATGCTTGAAGAGGCTGGCTTGTCACTATCACAATCTACAATCAAGAGATGTCTTCATGAATGTAATTACAAATAGTTTGCTACAAGGTGCAAAGAACAAGAAGACCACCCAAGAAAAAGGTCAGATTTTATCAGAAAGCATCGAAAAAGACCTGCACAGTTTTGAAAAAATAATTTGAAGGACCAAGATTGACTTCTACCAGAATGAGGAGAAGAGAGCAACATCTCAAGAAATGAAACAGAGCATTTAGGGGTGTCCATGGATTGCTAGGGATTTTCATCCATATATCAAAAACAATTCTTGAGTTTAAATTTGTCCAGTAAGCTTGTCCAGTTAATTTTGAGCAAAATGGAGAAAATGGGGCCATGTGTACTAGAAATTGCTATAATTCTTAAAATAAAAAACCCCTTTTTATTCTATGGTAAAACATTTTTTTGCTCACACTGTATAATCTTATCATCTAGTGCCACTAACAACCCGCACTTATAAGTCTATACTCTCCTTAGTATTATTACAGTGCGAGAATGTGCACCATGTAAAAACTAAAGAACCAGGAAGAGAATTATTAATTAGCTTTAGAGTTTCCAATCAAATCCCATTTAAAACTTACCCTGGTTTTGTTTGCCTCAAATGAAAGAGAATATCTGATCTCATTATGACATTCAGAGCTAATGAAAGCAGAAATCAACCAGGACTGTCTCTCATATTATAAGATGGCTTAAGAATTGGACACTGATTTATTGCTCAGATCATCATCATCATCAATTCATTTTCATCAATTGGGAATCAAAAGTGGCTCAACGTATATTTTGATCATTTTACAGTTTCACACAGTTAATATAGTTTTGTTTAGTAATAAAATAATAAAAAACCCATAAAATAATGCAGTTTTAAGGGCACTGGAAGAAAGCCTCAGCAGAAAAACGATTGAATAGCAAAGCATTGATGTCAGCAGGTTATTGTCTTGTTGATATGCCTTTTGCCCCATGAAGTTAGGGTTATTTAAATTATTAATTACACATTATATAAAGAGCATTTTTAATATCAAAACTCTCCATGAAATGCAACTTCAAAAATGTACTGTCTAACGAGCACAAGACACACAAATTAACTTAAATCACAGATCTCAAAGGGGTTACGCTCAGTATGTGTTCTTCATCTAATTTAGCAGCGAGCTGTTTTTGATTTGCCTCAGGCTTTTGCTTAGGTGAGATGATCTGAAACAAGAAATTCATCAGTCAGCTCCTGTTACTATTTTGCTAAAGCTGTTGCTAAGATACTAGTGTGCTTCATGGACTGAATCAGGACTTGAAGCAACAGTTTTATTAGTGTGATTCAAGTTCATTGCTTCTCATGCAGAGAAATTTCACTTGGGTATCAGCTTAATAAACACTGTCAAAAGTATTTTTTAAGTGAGGCAGGCTTATACAAGAGTATAACTGCCAAAAGGAATATTGTAATTTAAATCATCGATGTTGGCATATCCAAAAGCTACCTATTTGGTAATTGGACAGTCCGAAGGTATTAAACACCCTTCAATCAGCCCCAGTCTGCTATCTAATGTCTCTCACCCGTAAGCTATAAAACCTATCGGTGGTCTTTGATTATTCATGTTGGGTCAAGCAGAATTTTTACACTTCTGAGTGGCTTGTCATGGTTTTATTTCTGCTAATAAAGAAGGGATGATTGAGGAACATCTGTGGATGAGCACTCCTTTACAGCCTGTCTTTCTAAAGGATTTTGCAGCTATGAATTGTGGCTTTAGATATATGTAAGCGTGATCTTCAGGCAGCCTCACTGAGGGCAGAAAGGCAGCTACAGCATGATAAATATTCTGATCATAGTTTTGGATTTGCCATTGTTCTCGGAAACATATTCTGTGCAGGAGATGCATAACCACGTGCCAGGCAGTGCTGACAACCAATTGGTTTCTATGACAACCAAGACAATACCAGGTTCCCTGATTATAATTGTCAGCCAGAGAGCAGGAACTAATCAGGGACACTGTTTTTTTTTATATAATATAAAATTATTATTTATTATATATATATATATATTCATATTACTGGTTGTTTAGCCTTTACCTTCTGCTATCTCCAGTTTAATTGGTTAAAATAACTATGAATGAACCAGAACAGTAACAATCCAGGTTATTTTTTCTGTGCAGAATTTTAGTTCTTTTGATTTAAAGCACTATGCTGAGAGTCTAAATAGCAGTAGTAGTAAAGCACGCAACGGCTAAAAAAATATTGACCAATAAAAAGTAAAAGAGAGATCTTTAGAAGTGATTCAGTCTATGCAAGGATTGTTAGAACTCTGAAACTGTGAAAAAGAAAACTATATATGTGTAACATGGCTATTGTGTTTATAGTATACAGACTGAGAGCGATCTACACAAGAATTCCATTTGCCTTGACTGAGGGTTTTATGCACAAATGGCAAATAAAGAACCTTGAACTTTGTATTGTGAACAAGCAAGATACAACCAATAACTGTTATTTCCATCCGCCTCTCCATGACATGTAGTTATATTTCTAAAAAGGGACCTCAGTGCGTGGTAACATGAAAGAAGTGGCACTGGTGGCATCTGACCAATCCATACAAATGTAAATCTATATTTTTATCAAATCAGCTGATTTTGCAGAAGAAGATAAAACTATATTGTATGAAAAATATGAAAAGATAATACAAATAATATAGATGGAAAGCAACACAGCTCCTGCAGACAAAGCAGTGGCATGAATGTGTGCAGCAGTTTACTGTTAAAAGTGCTGCAAGAATGTGTTTTCTTCAGTACAACCGCTAAAGATCTACTATAGTAAAGTCTAGCCCATTCAAAGCCAAGAAAAAGGCTGGCTGGTTATTTAACAGACTTACTGTATCAATATCACAGTATTATCATTCAAACACAGGAGAAAATTGTTTTGTTTTTTTTCACCTGCAGCTTTGGTGGTGTTTAACAGTTCGAGAGAAAGTAAAACAATAAATCTAAAAAACAGAATTCAAATGTTTCCTTAGTCTCAATGTAAATTTGATGTAAGATCAGCAAGTACATATAGGTGTCCTGTTTTAGGACCAAAGATGAATCTTTATAGAACAATACAATTTTTATAAAGTTGTTTACAGTTAACAGTAAAAAACAGTTTCAGCTATATTTATCACCAAAGTTCATTAGGGAAACATAAAAACGTTGGGTGCTATTAAAAAACTTTCCAGCTGTCCATACACAGAAGTCCAAGGGATTTTCCTCGAATGGTGAAGCTATTTTACAGCGATTTGATTGGTCAGCGATTTAATACCTGTTGGTCACTAATCTAGAAGATAATCATGCTCAAAATGTAATTAACTGGACTTTTGGTCCAAAAGTTTTCATACCAGAGGCATGGCAGCAATCATTCACTCTAACTTATTAATCAACCAAAGACCCGACAGAGTTTTAATTCATTTGAAAGCCTGACTTTGAGCCTTGTCCATTGTAACTGGAAAACTTAAAAAACAGTTTTATTTGTTGTTATGTATTGTTGACCTGGTGCTTACTCAGAGTTTCTATCTGATTTCTCAGAGTTTTTATCTGCTTTAGGGGTCAGCTCAGATAAACACATTATTGTCTGTGATTTTAACATCCATCTAGATAGTCATCTTTCAAAATTTAAAAGAAGCCACCCATAATTTTAATCCCGCTCTAGATCTTGTTCTGAGATATGGCATAGAAACTGAAAAGTTAACAGAAAATCTGCTTTTGTCTGATCATTTCCTAATAACATGTACATTTACAATAATGGATTACTCAGCAATGGGATATAAATTTCGCCACAGCAGATGTTTCTTAAAGTGTGTAACTAAGTTTATAGATATAATTTCTTTCAAACATATAATTCTCAAACACACACCTTAAAGCAGATAACTCATAATCTGGAGAGGAAATGGTGTCTCACTATTTTAGAAGATCTCCATTAAGCCTGGTAAAATAGTTCGTTGCTCTATAAAAAAGCCATGTGTAAAGCCAGAACATCTCACTATTTATCATTGATTGAAGAAAAAAGAACAACTCCAGGTTTCTCTTTAGCCAGGCTGACAAAAGGTCAGAGCACAATTGAGCCAACCATTCTTTTAACATTAACTAGTAATGACCTCATGAATTTTTTCACAAATAAGGCTTTAACCATAAAAAAACCAACTGGTAATCATTAAAGCATCTAAGTAATCATTAAAGCATCGAACAAATCATTAGCAGGGGAGGTTTTTTTTTGGGGGGGGGGAGTTTCAATAGGGATTTACAATAGGGAAACGGCATTAACGGCATGGGGATTATAGGCACAGTGATGCTGTGGTTTGAATCATATCTATCTAACACACTCTTCACACACAAAGGTTAACTATAGAGCTCCATAGGGTTCTGTACTGGGACCTATTCTTTTTACATCATACATGCTTTCCTTTGATACCGTCATTAAAAGCCATAGCATACATTTTCACTGCTATGCAGATGACATCTAACTTTATCTATCTATGAAGCCAGATAACACACCTCAATTTATTAAACTGCAGGGATGTCTTAAAGACATGAAGACCTGGATGACCTCAAATTTTTCTGCTTCTAAATTTAGATAAAACTGAGGTTATTGTACTCACCCCTAAAAATCTTATCTAACCAGATTTTTACTCTGGATCGCTGCTGGTTTACTTGCCGTTTCTTGGGTACTGGTATTTAAGAGTTGAATAGGAGGAAGAGTCTTTATCTTCCAGATCCCTCTCCTGTGGTACCAGCTCTCTGTAGGGTGGTGATGTGTTAGCAACTATTAAAAATTCTCAGATGCAGAACAAATGAAAATATTTAAAGAAAAAAAATGACACCCTTGAAACTTGCCATATATCAGGACTCTTGTGTCTTCAGTTGTCTCTTCCCATAACTCATCATTTCTTCCAGCATCTTCTTCATAACATTATAGAAAAGCTGCTCACTACCCCCATCGCCCCCACCCTCCTCTAACTTTTGCAATTCTTCTGGGACTTTTTATTGCTGATATTTTTGTGGTTCATTTGATGTTGCCATTGTGAAAGTGTGTGCATTTGCATTGCTTATAGTTCTTTAGAGACAATGTCAGATGGAAGAAAAAAATAATGGCACACAAAAAAGAAGAGAGTATGGGGTTGTTGACAGAAAATTTGCATTAATGGTGGCTTGACGGTCAAAAACATTTTTTTTAAACTGTGAGGTCAAGTTTGTGCACACTCAGTCATGCATGAGATGCTGCATCTGCTTCGATGTACCCAAGATCAATTGTACTTTATGTTTTGTTTTTCTAAATAGCCTTTTGGTTGTGCATTTGGTTGTGTAGATAGACGGATAGAATACTGCACACTATTTCAGTCGTTTCTCTTCCAGATCAATAAACACATTCCTTTTTTGTTTCTTTCTGAAGAACAACTTGAGGAGGATAAATTGCACAATAATGGAGGTAAAGTATTGTCATCTGAACTCAAAAACACTCATTTTGGCTGCTCACTTTCAAGTATTTTTTTCTCTGTTGATCTTTCTCTGTCATTCAGCTGAAAGTTTAGTTTTAGTAAAAGTCAGCTTGTGTTTTAACTCATGCAGCTTTGCCCTGTTCTGTTTTTGAGCACTTTTCCATTTCTCATTCTCTTCCTCCATCAAGCGATGCTTAATCTGCTCCACGCCAGCATATTTGAACACCACTGCTGCTCGTGTGCTCACATCAGATAATGGAAAAAATGTATTTTTCATTGCTCAGATTAATGCAGTTAACTTGTTGTAAATATATTCTTTGCCCTAGGACTTCATCAAATGCTTCAATTAAGACAAAAAATGCTTATGGATATTTTAGTATTACACACACACGAAGAACGTGCTTAGTTTAACTGCACCATTTTATTGCAAAATGCTCAAATTACAAAAAAATAACTTCTTCCTTTAATCTAAGTTGTGTCTTGATATACAAACAGTTTTAGTTTTGGGTTCATTTAAAAAAAATGCAAGTATTTTTTGTTTTGCAGAGCAATGTTGCATTTTAGTTTTTCATGGGTAGTCTTTTACAAAGCTGTGAGAAACATGAACAGAATTCCATTTATTATTCCATGTAAAATATATTGCACACAGTACTATGCAAAAGTCATGAGTCACCCCTCAAACCTTTGTTTTTTCCAAGGAGTTTTTAGTGATTTTTAAGAATGGTCTTAAGCTATAGTTATTCAGGGTTTTTTTTTTGAAGATCTTTAAATTGGCTGTTTTTTTCACTCATTTTCAGTGAAGTTCTTGTACTTAAGTACACAAAAGTACATACAGTCATGTAAGGAAATAGGAAAAAATCCAGCAAAGCACAAGACCTGACAGAGTCATCAGTTCAGTGGCAACAGGTCATATACAGTCATGAGTCAGAATTTGAACACGTTAACTCAAATTGTTAGAGGTACAGAGCGAGTCGAGAAAGAGTGAGTGTCTACAGCCGTCTATAAACATGTTGGAGACTCTGTCATGGTTTGGGGCTGCGTTTCAGCCAGTGGTGTATGTAATGTTTTTTGGAATTATGAATGCGGAAAGTACATTCAGATTTTGAGCCAACATGCAGTACCTTCTGAACATGGCCTTAGAGCTGTTATATATCAGCTGTATTTTTCATCATAACAGTGATCCCAAACATACTGCCGAAGCAGTAAAAGCATACCTGGATAGAAATACACACAATGGAACATTATCAGACATGGATTGGTCTCTCCAGAGCCCAGAGCTCAACATTACTGAAGAAGTGTGAGAGTGGAGCAAAAAGCAGTCACCATCCACAGAAGAGCTTTGAATGTCCTTCAAGAAGCCTGGAGAACTATTCCTGAAGACTAACTGCTTAAGAGAGTTCAGGCTGGGTTGAAGAATGAACATGAAGCTTGTTTTATTTGTACAAACTCTGTTTTTGCCTTATATCTTTTGATGTTCGTTGTTGGATGAGTCAATGAATCACTGCACCTATTCCACTTTTTCCCAGCAAAAAATGAAGAATTGAGGGACGGCTCAAGACTTTCGTACAGTACTGTAGGTGGATATTGAATTGTAGACGGATATCTCCACACCTGGACAAACTAAACCAAAACTATTTGCATGAGTTGAAACCACTACGTGCAGCTAAAATATGTTATTTTGTTATTTTTGTAAAATTGTGAAAAATGTATTTTAGCAACATGTTACAACCAGATGTTTGTCTCTGTCTTTGTGGACTTTCAACAGGGAGCCAGACCAAACAAGACTGGTCCATTCAGTGGCCCACATCAGAATCTGGCAAAGAAAACACTCCGGTGTGCCAGCCAGAGGCCAGTCAGTGGATTCGGTTCCAGCTCTCTCAAAGCCCCAAAGTCCAGTCCAAGTACAACCAGCACATGTGCCACAGCCCACAGGCTCTGGCCCCCCCTTTGTATGCCGATCGACTCACTGTCGACAGCCCCTCTTCAGGGCTCTTCCCTCCCTTGGACTCTGGTCATCGCTCCCTGCCCCCATCACCCCGCCAGAGGCATTTTGGTCACACCCCTCCTCGGACTCATTTGGTGGTCAACACCATGACCCCACCTGGCACTCCTCCCATGCGGCGAAGGAATAAGGTGAAGGCCCCAGGAACACCACCTCCGCCAAGCCGCAAACTTATCCATCTTTTGCCAGGCTTCACCGCTCTGCACCGCAGCAAATCCCATGAGTTCCAGCTGGGGAACCGCTTGGATGACACACAGACACCAAAGTAAGTTTTGTGCTTCTCTGGATTTTTAATGGCAAATAGTGGCAGCCATTTTGGAGCACTGTGTGTGTTTTTGAGTGAATACAGAGGTTATTTTACTTCTAGGCTTCAGAAGTTGGTATTTACGTTTATCATTCCCAAATCATGGGAAAAAACAAATTAAATGTTATTAATGTATTCCAAAGTGTTTTTTTGGAATGTTTGCAAATGAGCCTCTATATGGAAGTTTTGGGCATCAGAACCAAGGATTAAATATCATTTAAAGAATTCTGTGACTAAACAATAAACATTTAAGGGCTGATTTATGTCAAGTTAATCCACTGAATGAAAGTATTATTAAATATATAATTTTTGCCTGTGACTTTACTTTAGACACTATAGTTTACCCTAATAAAAATAAGAAAGTAGCAGAAACAACATAAAGACAATAACAAAATGTAACCATCTGTGATTAAAACACAAA
The DNA here is from genome assembly GCF_018398535.1 of Haplochromis burtoni. Classification (NCBI taxonomy): domain Eukaryota; kingdom Metazoa; phylum Chordata; class Actinopteri; order Cichliformes; family Cichlidae; genus Haplochromis; species Haplochromis burtoni. The sequence continues at coordinate 619,901 of NW_024582472.1, forward strand.
TAGGCAATTCCTTTATGAGCTATTATTACCACATTTATGGAATGAATCACTGTATTTTTCGGACCATAAGGCGCACTGGATTAGAAGACGCACTGTTTTCATACATAAGGCGCACCGCATTATAAGGCACATTAAGCAGTCAGATAAGTCAAATTTTACTCAACTCATTCTTCTTGCTCCCTCCACTTCTGTACCATTGATTCATTAATGTTGAATTCTCTCGCAGCTGCTCTATTCCCATGTTGTTGCAGTACATTATGACTAACCTCGTATTGTGGATGGATTATCTCACTTGTTCTCTTGACTGAAGTTTGGTCCGTTTACAGCATCCTGCCATGCGATTGCATTTGTTCCTGACCATCGGGAACCCTTACGTTAACTTTTATTGAGTGGAAAAAAGTTAGCATTATTCCTCCAGCTTCACTGTTTATGTTATGCTAACATAGCTGTGTGCGAGCGATCATGTAGCACATCATTATATACCAGCTAGTCCAACTTCAGTAACCCTACAAACGTCACTGCTGTTTAGTTTTCTGTCTTCATTTATGTTGGAAGTGATAGCAGAGCTGTACGTTTTAATTTTTTCAGAAATCTCTCAGTCTGATCATGTTTAGGTGGAAACTAGCGAGCTAACTTTCTGCTAACTTCTAACTCCGTTAAATTTAATAAATTCTGTTTTCATGGATGCCTGGATGTTAAACTTCATTGTTACACCTGGTAAAGCAGCAACACTGATCATTTTATTAAAGATGAAATAATTTAGACAGTATTTAACTCTCAGTGATGCCACACTGCTCTTTAACTTTGGGACCTGAAGCAGACTGAGTTTTGGACCCAGATTACTCTGCGAGGCTCTTGACTATGGAGCCGTAATGCTCCAACAATCCATCAAGCGGTGCGGCTTCGTAGCTTCCCAAAGTCATACTAAAACATTTTTTGACAGAATTTTAAGCGCCGTGTACCACATAAAATCGGTTCGAGGTCTGTAAGCACAGAATTCATACATAAGGCTCACCTGATTATAAGGTTGAGAAAATTTTGTTGTTGAGAAAATTAAAGGATTTTAAGTGCGCCTTATAGTGCGGAAAATACGGTAATTGAAACTTTTACACAACAGTTTTCAGCACAGCATGAAAAGAAGGGACTTTAAACCTAGTATACACTTGCAGCTGGTGCACACTGCATTTTGGTGTTGTTTTGGTTTGTCATGCACTTCTTGATTTTTGTTACCTTCATGAAGCAATATGAGTCTATGACTTGCTTTGCTTTGTGTTGACTTCTTCTGCTGCTATTTTTTGTTTCCGAGTCGCAACATTAATCATTCAGGGGAAGAGTCCAGTGTGCCCTGTGCGCCAGTTTAAATGCTTATGAGGCTGTGGTGAAGTCACAGTTGGCGCATCCAAACCTATATACTAAGCTTACTAGTCAAAAACATATGGATTGCAGCTGTCTATCTTGAAAGCCTGACCAAGATCCTACATGTGTCATTATATGGCACCTGAAGTGTTTTCAGTATTTTTTTTGTATGTTTGTCAGACTTAAATGTTTCAGATAATCAAACAAATGTAAATATTATACAAAGATAACACGAGTAAACACAAAATGCAGTTTCTAAATGAAGACGTTTATTTAGTAAGGCGGGAAATAAATCCAAACCTACATGGCCCTTTGTTTGCAAGAACTGACAATGAGTCTTTTACAGCCCTGTGGAGGAATTTTGGCCCACTCATCTTTGCAGAATTGCTGTAAATTATTGTATCTCTCATTTCTTCCTGAATTTCCTTTGACCCCGCCATAATGTCTGGCTTTTGAGTATCTTTTAGTCTACTTCACTTGGTCCTATTTCAGTGATTTCTTGATTGTCAGATATAATTCACAGATACAAATGATATGGGTTTCAAAACTATATTATGCTGTTTTATAGACAGTCAAAATTTGAAGCTGTATGATACCATAGGAGATAAAAGAATTGATAATGTTGCATATTCACACATCTACTTAAACTGATAAAGGCAGAGGGGCAGTGTTACATCTAAGCCATTTAAAAGTATTTATTTTCACAAATGTGAAAACCTGTGATAGGGTTTTAGGGATTTAATCAGTACCAGGAGAGGAATGTTAATATTATATTTTGTTTGCAAGGCAGATGATGATGGATCAAATGCAGAATTAGGTAAGGCTTTGTTTTAATTTAGGTTTGAAGCTTCATGGCTTCTATTTCACCAAATTGTTTCAGTGTAAAAATGATCTCAGTGATAATAGTCTAAGGTAGCGGTGGTCAGTTAATTTCAGTTGAAGCCCTGCCTGAAGCAAACATTCAGAGATACAGTCCTGTCCTCCCTCTGCTCTGTACAAAGTCTCAAAATGTAATTCCATCTGATCCAAGAAAGGAATGGCTTAGAAGGGAGGTTAGGACCATACCTTTCCTTTAGCAGTTTTACTGGAACTTAATCTTCCACCAGACCCCAATCAGATTAATTCCTGGGAGGACATCATTGCCTATAAAGGACCAACGGCCTGTCGGTAGAGATAAGGGGCCTTCGGGCTGAGTTCCTGACTGGCCTTCCCTATGTCTGGTGCTATGCTGATCAGATTTGGTCACAAACAGGGTCCACCACTGCTTAGTAATCAGGAACCAGAGTCTGCCTCAGGAGAGCTGCACTCATTTTGATAATACCATTAGATGACAGTGCCCCATCACTGCTACACTTGGTAAGTTAATATTTTAGAGCTGTCCTCTGCTTTTATGATGGCCATCTGGGTTATATGTGGTGTGGGCCTGGATGTACACAGGGCTGCATCCACAATATCAGTGGGCATGGCTGTGTGTATGTGTGTATCTGCTTGGTGACGACTGGATCATAGCTCCAGTGAATAGGCTCAAACGGCATTAGAGAATTGATTACCGGTCCCAAAGCAGTGATAAACTGCAGACTGTGAATTGAGCTACTCTAATCAATGGAAAATGTATGCCTGGAAATGTTGCAACTCATTGAGACAGGGCAGATTTGCTGGCTTCTCTGATAGCTTAGTACCTCTCCTAATACATCATAATTGGATGCAGAATGGTGCTGGCAAGCATCAGGTTGGTTTTTCGTCTCTGGCGTCTCTTGTTTCTTTTATGTCTGTGCAAGGAAGTAGTAGGTATCAGTTTGTTTTTCTCTTCCTTGATGCAAAGGAGACTGAAGACTGAATCATACAGTTTGATTATTTCTTAAATGCTGCATCACGATTCATCATGTGGTTTTTCACTTAAAGATTTGGAAAGATGAGAATCTTACAAATATTCCACCAGAGGGAAAAACCTTGATAAAAATACATTAAATATCACACAAGTTGTTTTTTTTTGAAGCTAAATAAAAAGCTTTAAAATCTTTAAAATAAAATCTTTTTGCTATGCTCTTTCCATACTTCCCACATTGCCCCCTGTTACTAGGATTTTAATAAGTGCATAGTGCTCCTTGGGTTCTCATTTTCTTGTGCTTAATTGCCTGGCAATGTGGCCAGGACGCAATAGGCAGGGATTACCCTCTGACCCCAAGAGACATTATTCTCCCTTCATCTTAATGAGATATGGGCTAATTTCTCATTATCTAATTTCTGATTATCACTGCACAAAGACAGTGCAGCTGAATGTGCAAGACTGCCCCCCCCATACTTTGTTGAAAGAAAACTCGAGTTTGGTTTTGACAGATATGATATGATAGATAAGGGGGATTTCAATGTGTGAAAATGTGAAGAGTTCCTCTTGCTATCTTTTTTTTTTTTTATCTTGGATGCAATCAACTATAACCATTAACTCAGAGATAAAGATTTTAAAAAGGAGATCAAACATGGATATGAATGGAAAGTAATCATATTCGGCTTTCAGCATTTTTCCACTCATGTTCATGGTGTGTTGTCGTCATCACAGTGTGAAAGCAAAGTTATATTAATATCTGAGTGCTTTCAATTTCAAGATATGTTTAGTGTTATTCTTTTTTGGCATATATATCATCTAAAATCATTTAGAAATGTTTTTGCATTGTACACGTTCTCTAAAGTTGGCTTTCGAAGCATCTTGATATCCTTTCTAATGTATATTAGCCTCCATTTCCACGTTTTTTATTTTTTCACACGATAGGTTTGAGATACTGACATTTTTGCAATCATGGCTTGAAAATTGATTCCGAATGCTTTTTTTCATCGAAAAGCTCAGCAAATACTGTGGTCTGCTGGTGTGGACGCTCGTCTTCTGCTTGATAGCTTTGTCCTTCTTGGTTTAATGTGTTTGTCTGTGTGATAATGTGTTTTCCTTTCAGCTTGCAGTGAACCACAGGATGGTTTCTATCCCTCCATAGAAATAATGAGCAAATTGCCTCCTTACCGATGTGTATCTATGAATTCAAGAAACTCTCACCCTGGAATGAAACCGCTGCCAATTTTGCAAGTCATAATGCATAAGAGAGGGAAACTTTCTCCTTTTGGGGAAATTGGAGTCTTCTTTCTCACCACCTGTCAAGTGCTAGTCCAAATATATTCAGTCTTGTGTAGAAGTGATTTTGTCCTGTGTCTCTTGATGCAGATAGCTTGCTAGCTGCTCACTGCCTTTACTTGTAGGCGTTTTCAACTGGTAATAAGGTCATTTTTGGCAGCTTAAAAAACAGAAAGCTCTAAGGATGCTAATGAGGTGTCGATTCAAAGCAGAATTATTAGAAAACCAACTCATTAACATTACAGAGAATTGTTTTGCTAAGAGGTATGGCTCAACAGTGATATAAACATTACCTTCCAAGAAGAATTAAGGATGGAAAATAAGTGTTTTGCATTTTAACAGATTCAACACTTTTGCATTCCGCAGACAGTTTTTCAGCTAATAGGCCATTAGATCAAAAAATGTGTGCCGTTCATGGACAAACAACAATGTTGTGTCTTTAAATATGGCTGCAGCTGTTGTCTCCAAGAAGAGACCTTTGTTTTGCAAAAGGAAGCCACAAAATGAAAAAGCGTGTATCAAAAACAGGCAGATGTGTTAATGTGTAAATGATATCAAGCTAAATAGAAACACGTCTTAATTAAGGTAATAATTTCATTATGCAAATAAAAGACTAGGGAGGCACTGCTCACAGACATTTAATAATTGTTCTGTGAATACAAAGAACTTCCTCCAACTACTAAAGCTTTTTTGAGAAAAAAGCCTTTATATTATTTATTTAAAAAAACAAACAAACAAGCACAAAAAAAAACCCCAATTAAATGCTGCATTGAAAATGTTTAAAATACATCACTAAATTCAGTTCAAACCAGTCTTTTGGCATCATGCAGTGACACTAAGATGACATTGTAGTTGCATTTAAATAAGTCTTTCCGATAAGTTGCACTTCATAAAAGCAATCAAATGGAACTCCCACACACTGTCTCGCTTACTGCTAGAGTATTAATTAAATTACGTTTCGGTCTGTCTGACCTTCAGTCAGGTGCCCAAAGATTTTGTATCAGATCTGCAGTGAAGCAAAAGCCCATGTTTCAAACTGATTTTGTCACAGTCTACGGCAGGGAGGTAACTGAGCGATCAAACTCTTTTCCAGGCACAGGGTAGAGAAAAGGACACAGATGTGGATTACTTCTTTGTATTTTCACCTGTATTGCTGCTTCGTTTGAATGAAAATTCAATTACTGTGGTGATTAAATACTAAAAAGTGACTTGCTCATGTTTTTCTTCTTCGAGGTTTTTTAGTAAATGACAGATTATGAGACCTAAGAGTTGAATTGAAACCAGGGACTGGTTGAACAAATTAAAGTTTGAATATTTTAGGACTATGTATGTTTGATTTTTTTTCAGTATTTATCATAAAATAGGGGGTGCTGAGTGGTACCAGCAGCCCAAATAGACTGTATGTTACTCCCATTTGAGAAACACTGCTTTAATGGAAAACGAAGACACAATGAAAATCTTGTAATGTCTCTTCACATCTTTGGAGACAGATGTTGAACAGATACCTTTTCTTCTTTTGTATCTACGGCTACGGCTCTGTTTTATCAGTGTAATGTACAAATAGATCTTCAGGCATGAATTTAACAAGTAGAATAATCATGACAGTTAATGCATGATAAGCATGGTACTTAAAAAGAAGTGACCTTTCTATTACTGTGAAAAAGTTCAGATCTACATTGACATCATATTTAGCCCTAAAACATTTTTTGCATTTGTTTCACTTTTTGAAAACAGATATCTTAGTGAGCAAACCAAAACAGTTGTTCAAGCTGAAAACAATCGCCTGAAGCAAGAAGAGTTCAAGTAGATATATTAGTTTTACAGTAAACTCTCCTGTTTACAGCTTTTTTTTCCTCTTCTATATTAATTTGTGATGACTACAAAGTAGCAAAACGTATTCCCTCTCCAATAATTAATGAGTTTATTCTTAGCATAAAAAAATATGCTGAATCCAGGGATGGTGCCAAGTTTAGGGGAATTAGGGAAGTAATTAGTTTGAAATTTGTCGGAGTCATTCAGTGTACACTATGTACAATAGTGTACAATAAATATGCATATAGAGTAGAAGAATACAGTGCTAATATTAATTTTCATTTGTTATGCTGCTTTTTATCATCACGAGCAGATGTTTCCTTGCAAGTTTCTTGCTTTATACATGACATAAATAAATAAATGATCAAAATACAAAATGAATTAACCTCCCAGCTAAATACATTACCAGTTTAAAAACTTTGGGACTTGTGTAAAATGTAAATAAAAACTGAACAATGCAATGATTTGCATATCTCATAAACCCATGTTCTATGTTCAAAAAAATAGTTTTGAAGATGTAAGGTCCTAATTTAAAGGAGCACACTTGGTTAAAAGATCAGAATGATAGGGAGATGCTAACCCATTTAGTCACTTAAAAATTGTTAAAATCTATTCAAAAACACACTGGGAGCCAGTGTAAAAGGGCCAAAATATTGTATTGTTTGCCTGTGGCTGTCAGGAGTTGAGTTGCCACATTTTGAACAAACTGTGGACAAGAGGCTATTCCAATAAGCAAGGGTGGATGAAGTGAAGTAAGCAGAGGAGAGAAACTTCTTATCCTTCACAATTTATATTAAACAGCATTTCTTTGTTTTTCAAATGTGAAACTGCTGTGAAAAAGCAGCCTCACACCCTTGCAAGGATGTTTGGGAATTTTCCAGAGGGTCAAGATCTTTAAACAACGAGTGAAGTTCAGAAGGTCTGAATAGAGTACCCCTTCTGTTTTACACTGATTCACATTTAAAAAATGTAACAGCATCCACAATTTTATGTCAGTGAGACAGTCCAGCAAGACATTTTGAAATCAATGGAAGTAACACATCTGCAAAAAGTTGGGTCATGGCCATATTTACACCTATGTAGCATCCTCTGTTCTTTCAGATTGTTTGAACATCTGGGATATGAAGAGACCAGTGGACTTTTGCGAAAGGAATATTATCCCATTCTTTACTGATAGAGAATTTTCACTGCTCAGTCCTGAGTCTTCTTTGCTGTATTTTTTGTTTTGTGATGTGCAAACAGTTTTAATTTGGTAAAAGGTTTGGACTGCAAGCAGACCATTTTAGCATGTGGACCCTTCCACTATTAAGCCATGCTGTTGTAATAGATGTAGTATGTGGTTTAGCATTGTCTTGCTGAAACATGCAAGACATACAGTATATGTTATGCAAGGCCTTCCCCCTACTATCTGGATTAAAGCATATGTTGCTGTAAAACCTGTATATAACTTTCAGCAGTGGTGATTTCTGGAAGAGTTCCTGAGCCTATCCACTGATTTCCATGACAGAACCGTGCCCATTTTTATGCAGTGCAGCCTGAGGGCCCCAATGTGTTTGAGACGTATTGCTCTCTTCAAATTCAATATGTGCTAATATTTTTAATGAAAGAGTAAAATGTCTCAGTTTAAACATTTAATGTATTCTGTGTTCCTTTATGTTTAAAATATGAGTTTATGAGGTTTGTAAATCATTTCATTCTGTTTTTATTGACATTGTTCTTCATGCCCTAACTTCTTTTTTTTTTTTTTTAGCTTTGGGGTTGTAGAAACCATAATATGCTGCCTGTCTGTCAAATAATGTGTACTTGATGTCAACACATGCAGCTTGGAAACCCATTTTTCAAGACAGAATTTTCCACGGAGAGGGTTAAAGAGCACCGCTGTATCAATACAGTGGCAATATTACTGTTTGTTTTGCTGTGATAACTGAAATGACTCCTAGTGTTGCTGGTAAATTGCCATCAAACCACTGTTAACCTTACGTGACATGATTGAATATGTGCAGCATCAAAATCAATTTTAAATTACATATCAAAAAGAGTGGCTCACCAGAGGTTTCTGAATTTTCTTTTTCAATCGGCCTCGTCGTGCACATATATCCTTGAGAGACAGACATAGATAATTACATTTTTCGTGTTAGCATACTTAACATCTTGTCAGCTAGGTAATCATTTTTAATGACTCCATCATTTGCTCCTTCATATACAAATCTGACTTTGAAATGTGAGAGCTGGTTTTTACAATCAGTTTCTACTGACCTGACTGAAAACACAGACTTCCACAAACATCGTAGGTGATGCTTACACACACATCTCAAGTGTTCTAATCACTATTTAATGTCTTTTACCTGGATCTTCTTGTTGTCACTGTTAAATTGAGACACCTAAATTGTTACCGCTATCAAATAATAATGATTTAAAGATAATATAGATTATATTTTATAGTATCTTTGCATTTATTACAAAGAGATACTGGATAAAAGGGGGAATGTGGGAAAATACCCTTTTTTGCCTTCAGAACTGCTCAGTTCTTTGTGACAGAGATTCAACAAGTCACAGTAAACAGTTCTCAGAGATTTTCATCCATACTGGTATGTTAACATCACAGAGTTGATTGATATGTTTTTGGCTGTGCATCCATGATGCCAGTCTCCTGTTTCCAAAGGTGTGTTGCTGCAGCAGACCCCACCCCCCGGCCCATGGACCGGTACCGGTCCGTGAATCATTTGGTATTGGGTCACGAGAGTTGAGGCTTCGGTGTGAAATTTATGGTTTTCAGGGTTTGTATCATTATTTTGTTATCGTGTTTTATCGTTAACTCGGTTTCCTTGGGTCTTTTCCCGTGTGTTATGAATAAATCTTCTTTTTTTGGTAGTTTTACTTTGTTGCATTAATCCGCGACACCTTAAAGGCTGATCTGTGAAAATATTCTCGGACATAAAATGGTCTGTGGCGCAAAAGTGGTTGGGGACCGCTGCTTTACTGGACTGACATCTAGTGACTGTAGAGGCCATTTGACTACAGTAAACTAAATTGTCACTATTCAATATAGTGAAATGACTCAGAGATGATTTAAGCTTTGTGATGTGGTACATTGGTTGGGTCCACTGTGGTCATAAAATGATGGAACTGGTCTATAACAATATTCCTGAAGACTCTGGCATTTAACCAGTGTTCTGTTGGCATTAAGGGTCCCAAAGTGTGCCAAGAAAACATCTCCCACAACAATACTCCACCATCAGCAGCTTGAGCAAGGCAGGATAGATACACACACACAAATATTGAACCTACCATGTGAATTTTGCAGCAGAAATTGAGATTCATCAATTTTTCCCATGTGTATTGTCCAGTTTTGATTATTATGAATTGTAGCCTAGTTTCCTGCTGTTAGCTGAACTCATGTGATATTCTACTGCTGTAGCCCATCTGCTTCCATGTGTCGTGCATTCACAGATCCTCTTCTGCAAACCTTGGTTTTACATTAAGTGGCTAGTTGATTTGCTGTCGCCTACCTATCAGCTTGAAGCAGTTTGACCATTTCTCCCTAGTGTCTGGCATCAACAGACACATTTTTGCCCAGAGTACTGCTGCTCACTGGATGCTTTCGCTTTTTTAGACCATTCTCTGTAAACCCTAGAGATGGTTCAAGGATATCTGTCAAGGAGGAATTCTTTATACAGCCAGATCACACACACATCAAGCAAAATGCAATAAACAAGTGGTAAATATAGAAAAAAACAACAACATTAATATTGAGAACATAATGAGTTATTCAAGTAACTTTGGAAGTTGGGACAAATGAGCTTTTGAGTCTGTCCTGTGCATTGGCATACAAGTATCTGCAACAAGGTGGAAGGAAAAGGTTTTTTTGTTTGTTTGTTTGTTTGTTTTTTTATAAGGGTGCCTAGGAAAGCCAGAAACAATGGACCTTCTTCAAGGTGTCAGCCTTGTACAGATGAGGAAGATCATTCAGGTTCACATGTGCGATTTTATGATACATCGTAACTATATCTTGAAGTCTGTTTTTGTTCTTTAGGTTCAGCGACCAGTATGACAGTTGTGTGGACAAATCCCACAACCTCAGCGGCTTCTACTCAGCTACTGAGTAGCTACTCAGAGCAGCTACTCAGAGCAGCACGTCAAGCATGCCACGTTCAAAGTAACTGAAATAAACCTCTTACCCATTCTGATACTTGATTTGAAGTTCAGGAGGTCGTTGTACCTAACAAAGTTTGTTGTCGAGTGTATGACCATGAGCTGTTATTAGAGCCCGACCTAAATTTCTGCTAAAATGTTATGTGAAGATCATTACAGTTTTGCTTGAGCTTTTTTAAAAGTCTTTTTCAGCTATTGAGTAAGTCGACTAAAGTATTTTGCTTGTACTGTATGAAGGTTTCAACAGTCTTGATGCCAATGTTTGACCACTTTAATAGTGTTGTTTCAATCATTAAGGCCAGAACAGGAATTATTTTGGGTCCAAGAGCAAATGACTTATTCTTATTCATTCTTATTTATCTCCCTTACTGTTTGTGAAATACATATAAAAAGTTTCTGAGATTCTGTAAGAGTTCTTGTGTTCCTGCTCTGACAGGGTTTTTTTTTTTTTTGAAAAGATAGTGTCTTGGGAGCATTGAGAGAGACTTGAGAGATTACAAAACACTTTAAAAAGTAGTTTCTTACTTTTTGCCAAATTATGTTGTTTTTTTTTGTCTAGGGTTCTAATTATTCATGTCTGCAAATCCTTTGGTAAACAATGAAAGTACCAGTTGAGAGGAAAATACACTTTCTTACAAAACACCTCCTGAAAGAAATTGTTTATATCTCACCACGTAAATGTACGTGCTCGTGGAATACTTTTTTGAGAGTTCTTTGAGACTTGTTAATAGTTTTACTTAGAAAACATAAGTGTGCCGGATATCCAGGACCACTTAAACTTTAATTTCTATGCAGGAGTGCAACAGCAATTTCATTTTGCTTATGTAGCACCCTGTCTATCTCTCTTCCTCTCCTCACAGTTATTTTACAGCATCCCCCCTCTCCCTCTCTCCCCCCCTCTCCATGCCCTTTCAAAGCAGAGAGGCTCTTTGGGCTGGAGTGTCAATTAATGAACCTCGTTGTCTATGTTAATGAGTAGTAACATTCGTGCGTGGAAAAGGCCAAGTGAGTTGTTCGTCTGTCGCAGTCCCACTTGGCGCGTCATACTAAGATCACTCTGGAAAGTGGGTGTGTTTGTTTTTTCCAATGTCTCTTGTCTTGCCTTCCCACTGCCAGTAGAAATGGTAATATCCTATAGTTAATGCCACCTTATGAGACTTCCACAGCTTTTTGAATGTTAAGCACTTTCTTATTGAATTGGATGTTTGCTAATAAATCACATGGTGCCGGGGGTTGGCATGATTCACCCTCTGCTTCTCTCAGGGTAATTCTACCATGCAACACTCAGGGGAAGCAAATTTGCATCCTTTCCATGACTAATTTAGCTGTTTGCTTTCACTGAACTGGTGTACACACCATATATTTCGCTCCCCTTTCCTTTCCCCTTTCGTTCTCTGTTTCCTTTTCTTTCTCTCTTCACCCCTTTCATTATGGTTCCCTTTTGAACCGCTGTCAATGTGTTATTTTTCAGCCATCCATAACATGTACCAATCCTGTCACAAAATAATGTTTTATTGGGTTGAGTTCTATCTGCAGTTCAAAGAAAACTGCAGTATAGTTGTAATGATCAAGTGTTGAACATTAAAAGCTTTTTTCATTCATGAACTCCTGAAAATGTTATGAGAATTAGGAGGGGATGTGTCCAAAGTTGTCCTTTCTCACTTGTTGCACACTACCTTGGGTAACGGCAGAGATGAGATCTAGAAAGCCTAATGTACATGAAGATGCCACCTAGGTAAGGCATGCAGGAGAAAAGACATGTACTACTCACTCACTCACTCACTCACTCACTCACTCACTCACTCACGTAACTGTTATATTCTACCCTGGCTTCTATACTGGGCATTTCACAGACTCTATTCTGGTAAACTGGTAGGATTTTTTAATGTCCAGAGCAGCTGAGTTGGACATTTAAGCTCCCTTTTGCGGCACCACCAGCTCTGTGAACAAATAACCCCTGCAGAGGGCTCAAATATAATCTTTCTTTCAAACTGATATTCAGGTCAGGCTCAGGTTATACAACTGAGTGAACCTCAATTGTATTACCTGAGCCAAAACATTATGATCTCCTCTGGTGTGGTTGCAATTTAATGGATTTAAAGTCAGAATGATATTCATAGAATGGAACTTCATTGACAGAAAACCTACACTCTTTATTAATTCATTTATTATTTATGAAGTCAGGCCAACATCATGCGCTATTGGATTTTGAGATTATTTTATAATATTGAAGTTAAGTGGCTTACATTATGGAAAGGTGCAGTGGAAAACCAAGGGTTGAAATGGCATTAAAACTTTTAAATTGATGTGTTTCCTTGTACCCACATTAAGAGGAAATGACAAACTGGACTGAGAATAGTGCACAAATTAATTAGTTACATTTAAAAGAGGTCAAATATTCTTGCAAATTAAATTATTACATTTAAAATACTTTTACAGAAATTGTCATGCTCCAAGCTCTCTGATCCTGTATTTTGAATTTTGTTTTTGGTAATGTTTCGTTCTTTTGGATTTAAGTGTTTATGTTATGTAGTTGCTTGAGTTTAGTATTTTTTAGAGCCATGTAGTTTTATTATTGATATATATAGTTCTTGGTTTATTGCTTGATTATGATATGGTGTTTTGTTGCCATTGTTTCATTTCCATGTCCTGTCATCAGTGTCTCCATATTTGTTTACCTTCTGTCTCTGTTTCCGTGGTTGTCCGGTTTCCCTGTCTTGTCAAATTCAGTCATCTCTAGTTCTGGTCCCTGTGTTTATTCCTTCTGTTTTTTATCCTGACATGTCTTAGTGTGGGCCTCAGTGAATGTGTTACTTCCCATTTTATTTTGATAGTCTGTTTCATGCGTGCGATGTTCAGTTTTGCTTCCCCTGTCTCATTCGTCAAATTCTATTCCTCAGAATGTGTGTTTTGTGTGTTGTGCTGTGTTCCCCAGTTGTGTCCATTCTGCCGTATCTCCTCTTGTGTATATCTCCCTCTGTTCTATCTCTGTGTGCTCCCACATGGTGCTTGTAGCCTCCATCAGGCTGTTCTGTTAGTCTGTTCTAACCCAGCTTAGCTATTTTACTTGCTTTTTGTTTGCTTCACCTTTTTTCGGTAATAGTGCCTTGACTTTTATATCTAAATTCTTTTAATGACAGGAGCAACATTATTCATCCCACTTGCAGGCATCATAATCTGTAGGACCACTATGGTTCCTGAATTGTTCTGATGGAGGAAAGTTTTAAAAATATTCCCGTCTCTGATGCTTTTTTTCTCCCCACAAATTGCACCCTGCCTTTGTCGTTTACCATTAAAACAGCTGGAACGTGCCAGTGCATGAACTTTGATGTTAATATAGTGATTGTTTTTGTCTTTTTTATAGCATCCGTCCCCAAATTTAACTTTTGCTCAGCTGAATTCTCTGAAATACAATGACAACAAATCTAAAATCTCAGATCTGCTTTTAATGCTGAGAGTTCATATAAACCATTGTCAATTAAATAGGAACACTCCATGAGTTCAGTCATTAAAAAACGAAATCAACTAAGTTTCCAGAGTTGGTATACCTGGAAGTTGGATTAACAAAGCCAATTTATATTGCTTTGTTAATCTCTTGCTTGCTACCCAGCAAAGTGACACTTTCATTCGCAATCTTTGCCTGCTAAGCTGTGACTGGTCAGCTGATTCTCCGAATGAAAGAGCCGTCATTGGGCACAACATCAGAGCTGCTACACGAACCGTAAATGTGGGTGACGGTTCAGAGGTCTGGAACCAGGCTAATCTGGTAATACAGATTGAGGCAGAAGTGCCACTTTCTATGGTTACCTGTAGTTTAATACATCTTGTGCACTGATCTGAAATGGAGGTTATACCACTGACTAGAACTGTGCTTGAACTGTCCAATATGGGATTAGACAACCAATCAGGAACAAAAGTGTATGGTATGTAGCTATGATGTAATTATATGGTCTGTTAGGAATTTTGGATTTGTCTGTTCACATGTTAAACCACAACACTCTTACTGCAGCAGAAACTCCAGTGGTACAAAGAGTACAGCACCTCGCAATTAAGGCAGAAACCTTACTGCTTTGGTAATTGAAGTGAAATTATCCCCCGTTACTGCTTTGTTTCATGGGTCGATCTGTTACAATGAAGACAATTTTATTGCTTTTACTTTAAGAATACATTTTGGAGTCTTCCCTGAAACTTAAGCTCGGATCGAATCAATACAGCTGCTCTCCACGTGATCCAATAAGAAATCCAGAACACAGCAATAGCCAATAACCTCTGACCCCGGAGGATTATTGGCCCTGCATTTTCTCCGGCGAGTGACGTTCACTGTGGTGTCAAGTGTACTCCACAAGGCTATATATATGTCACTGCTGTGAAATAAAATATGTATGTGTGTGGAATAAGGGTGAAGATGCTTTTCTCTGTGGACAAAACCTCATCCATGTTAATCAGGTCTTTGGCCCCTTGGCCATTAATGATAATTCAGGTGAGAGGGGATGTCACCACCAAGCTGTTAAAAGCTAGACGCCCCCACCTATCCCTTCCATCCATTCGCACGTCTATTGGCAATAATGAGTGCTCACCCCAGCCTCGCCCAGCGGCCAGAAATTGGAGTCATGATTATGAATTTATATGAGTGTTTAGGAGTGGAGGTGAGCCTAAATGCCACCGTTGCTTGTGGAAAATGGATTTATTTAGGCTGATAGTTTTTCTGTGGCGATTTGTGAACGTGTGGGAGCTTGTTGGGGCGGATAACAGGATTGAAGTAGGCGATTAGAAGTTATCCTTAAAAGTAATTCTTTTCTAAGAAGAGGAAAAATCATATGTGAGAAATTACCTCATTGTAACAAAGGAAAGATTTATTGCAGTTGCGCTGTGCTCAAGGCATTTAGTTAATTTTGTGGGAATCTTGTTTCGCTTTTCCTTTCATTACATGAAGTTTCCTGACATGATCATTAAAGTCTCATTTCAATCTGTTATATGGGAAGATCTAATACTAAGTTTGTTGTGCGGAAATTATGTCAAACATCACTCTGACAGAGACAAAGCAACTAGTGCAGGGTGAATTGACAGCTGCTTTCTGATTTATTAAATAGCAGAGTATTACTGCTTTAGTGCCCAACAACCATAAAGGAAGTTATTACCATCATTTATCATTCTAACCATCAAGTGAAGGCTTTCATATCAGTTTTGCTCTCTGATGTTAAAGACGAAACCGATAATATCTGCTGCAGGCCCCACATTGCCCTTGACCCCTCTTACTTTTTAGTGTTGCTGCCCTTTACAGCTCTGTTTTTCAGAAATACCACTTAACCTGCACAGCTGTTGTCCAGCTGTCGTGCATCTTGCACAGTTTTTTTCATACCTGTATCACAAAGTTTAGAGTTTGATCTATGGTTTCATTTTGTCTGAATTAAGAAAATAAATTCTGATTAAATTTAAAGCTGAAATAAATATACACAACATACTTAAACACACACAGCCCTGTTGGCGAGCAGGTAATGAGGAGGAGAATAGAACATTGTCCTGACTTCTCACGGAAAAGTTGTTGCCTTTTTGTAGGTGTCATGCAGTAGTTTTCACTATATTAAAAAAAAACATTTACACTTTATTAAAGTTATTTAAAGTTCAGACCCAAGTTAGATGAAATAAAGCAGTTGACTGTAAGTTTTCTGAATGTGTGAGCAATGAAAAATATGTCAAGACAGTTCTCCCAAGATGAAAAATGAGGTGAAACTGTTATAGTAATCATTAACAGAATTAAACTCTGAAGTTCTGCGAGGAAATTATGTCTATATTTCTTCCATTACATCTCAGGAAGCACAGTGCAATGAGAGATACTGCCTGGCTGCTCTGCCACCACTGACATGAAAATGAGTATACTTTAAAAGGCTTCATAAACTGCTAACAACAAAGTGATCTAATTGCATTGCATTAATGAAAAATGTTATTAATCATAAAATTATTTACTGATGTTATTTTTCAATCAGTCATTCTGTGCATTTGAATTCTAAAAAATTGTTCAGATCAACTTTTTATGTGCCAATTCACAGAAAAGGTCCTTACTATATTTTAAACAGAAACCCAAAATTTGCTTACTTTGAGCAAGTACTACATGGACAATAGGAAAAAACCCTCCCTTTTAAGAAAAGACAAAGTGAGAACCGATTGGCATATAAGTGAGGGGGAAAGGGAGAAGATTGAAAGAGAGGTGATCAGTGCATCACAAGTCCATAGCATTAAAATTATATTTCAGAGCCAGACCTAGCTATAAAAAGAAATGCATATTTTAAGATAAAGTTTAAAGGTGTCTATGCTGAAGGCTCTGCCTCCTATTGTACTTCTAACATATGATGAAAGGCACTATTAGGTCTTTAAGATATGATAGGGCATGATTGTTTAAGGCTTTACATGTGAAGGATTAGGAATTTAATAGGGAGACAATGAAGACAAAAATAAGAACTCCTCCTAGTCTTTATTACCATCACCTTAGAGTTTTTAAAACTAGACTAGGTGAAAGAAGGCAGGCTTTCAAAATCACACATTCTCCTCATGCAGGTGAAAGAAGGCAGGCTTTCACCTGCATGAGGAGAATGTGTGATTTTAATGATATTAGTGTACACTAAAATTACTCAAAGATTCCTGTAGGTCTAGTCAATTTGTTTCTGAGGTTTTCATAGCCAAATCCAACTTAAGGGTTTTAAGGCTTCAAGTTCAAACAAGTCATTTGTTTCATCCGGCTGCATAGATAATTATAGCTGATTGTCATCTGCATAATGGCTAATAGACATGTATGCAGTTCTTTTTAAATATATTACCTCAGGGAAATATGACATACTACAACAGTGCTATGGACAATTCTAATTACATAAGATTGCAGTTTCTTTGAGTTGTGAAAATGCAGGATACACAGAAAGTGTTGTAATTTCTGTTGTGTGCAAATCAAAGACGTGCTTGCAAATCAGACAGGAAATATTCCAGCAATATAAAACTGTGATTACTTTTTGAGGACAGCTTGTACACCTGTTTACATCCTACAGCTCCAGAGAATAAAGTTGCATTTAATTTCTATTTATCCCAAACAATTTGGTGGCAAATGAGACACACTTAGAGAGAATTTGGATGTACAAAAGACAGGAGGACAGTTTTTGAATCCAGGCCATTAGTGGAAAACATCCAAAAGTTGAGCGCCAGGAATATTTAATTAGAATTGAATCTTGAAACTTTCAGCACATGAGAATTACTATTTGGTTTTTGTCATTCTGAGCTGTTCTATCTGTTCAATATAGGCTCTTTTGTAGAACCACAAAATGTCTCTTGAAGCAGCAAATTATTTCCAGGTGTCAGACAAGCGATGGTTGAAAAAGTAATGCTAAATTGAAGATTTAAATAATTTGTACATCACGTACTATTGCCACGTAGCTGTTTTGAGAAAAAAAAAAATAACTTCACAACTAGAAAACTGAAAGTCTCTCAGTTTCATCTTATTGAAAAACTTTGTCCACTGTGATCACCTATGTTCTTTGTCTCTTCTTCTCCTTCCTGTATTTTTATGCTTGGTCTTCTGTTCCATTAGTTGGAACTGTATTTTAGTGCAGCCTACAAAGAGCAACAATGAGTGTTACAGTAAGATCGAGAGGCTTTTTTCTATTGTTATAGAGACAGGATGACACTGCTAAGACTTGGCCTTGAAAAATGGATGTTATAGAGTACTAGTAATGTTAAAAGAAAGGGATTGAAGATTGCAGAAATTAAATGGAATGAAAGATGCCAGGTTTAGGGAAAATATCCTGCCCCTAGCTTAGAAAAAGGAACAGCGAGCCACTTTGAAACAACTATATGGACAACAGTCTGGAGGCAAACTTAGAGAGGCAAGGCTGATATAGTCTGGACATGTGTAGAGGAAGGATAGTTCATATATTCATCAATGGATGCTGAATATGAAGCTACCACGCTGGAGGAAATGAGGTGGACCACAGAGAAGATTTATGGATGTAGTGAAGGAGGGTTGGTGTGACTGAGGAAGATGCATGAATAGGGTGAGATGGAGACAAATGATCCACTGTGGTGATCCCTAAAAGAACCAGCAGAAAGAAGAAAGAAGCATCATGCCATGATCACCTGTTATGCTTACAGAGATGTTAGATTATTAATGCAGACAAACTTTTGTTTATCTGGTATGGCAGCAGATAAGCTTGTATAAGGAAAAATAAGCAACGTTTAATATCATGCTTTCGTGATACTACCACATGCAGAAATGGCACATTTTAACCAGAAAATATCTGCTCTGTCATTGTGTACCAAAATGCATTCCTGATGAGCTGCTGAGAAGACAATCTCACGGTCCACCTTCCTGTCAGCTTTTCTCTCTTGTCATTTGGCAACTGGCTCCTGAATTCTCTCTTCCTCCTGCTCATTTTCTGTCCTTCACACGGGCTTGCTCTTTTTACGACCCCTTGTTTCTTTCCGCCTTTTTTGCCTTGGGTGTCTTGCTGTCTCTTCAGCTTCATGTTCACGTTCCAACCCAGACCACACACATGACCTTTCTGTCCTGAGAGCACTGTGCTTTCCCTGGCCTTTGACAGTGAAATGACACCCCCTCCCATATCTTAGCAGGAGATGCTGGCAGTTAATGTGGACATAACAAGAGAGGGATTTCAAACACTTGTGCGCTATCATCATCCAACCATTTCAACAGATATTATCAGGTAACTAGAACATAATTTGTGGTCATGCACAACTACACGCATCCGTGCACACACACAAACACACTCATAGCTTCTTTTTGTCCTTGAAAGACTTGTCTTAACATTTATTAAGTTTAATAATAATGTCTGAAATGAGACCACATGAGTGTCTAGTGATTTCTTCAATAGTGGTAGCACAGTTGTTGATCATCTTTGAGAGAAGGTTTTGCCACCTCACATTTGAAGCTGAGATTGTTCTTAAGGAGAGTTTTCTTTAAATTACTTTAAATTACTGTAACATTAGTGTCTTACGTCCAGCTTCTGCTTTAATAACCAACCAATATTGTGAATTTGGAAAACAATTATCATTTAGTGTTGTTCTTTTCTAATTGTATATTAAGAACATGTCCACTTGTTCTCACTAGCATTGATTTTGGGTTATTAAAATTGAACACGGTTCTCTTGGAACTGTTGTAGTAAAACTTTTTGGGTATGCACACAGGGTATGTTCAATAACAGTGCAAGAGTTTGGATAATAATGTAGTAATGCAGTTCACTTTTGTTTTCTCTTCCACATAAGTTTAGCTAACCTGGGGATATTATTTACCACCCATCTGATCATTTCACCGCTTGATTTTTTTTTTCATTATCTCAGTTATTTTTAGCTGTTTGTTACATTCGCACAGCTTAAACTTTGTGAACTCTTGTTGATGTGAAATCCTACCTCCTCCCTTTCGAAAAAGCAAAACAAAGTCTGTGTTGAATATCACGAAGGCTGTTTTGTTTCCCCTGTACTTACTCTAAAATCAAATAAATCCCTAATATACAAAATAAGTAACATGCATACTTTAAAGTGTAACTGAAATTTGTGCATCATTTTATGTCTTTTGGTGTTGAGATCATTTAAATCCTTCGTGTACGTGGTGTTTAATCACACGAATTTAAGTCTTTACTGTTTTCAAAATGCATTATTATAATAGAATGTTTCCTACGTCACCCTTTGTTGTATAATAACTGTAAATCTTTGTTCTGCTAAGTTTGGACATTGGCTTTGCAACATTTCTTTATAAAAAATATCATGCCAGACTGCCTGCTTTTATTCCACACAAGCCTGACTCTGCAGACGTCTGAAAACAATACAGCCTTCTTAGGATGACTCTAAGGGCTCACAGTAATTCTCTGTTGCAATCATTATTCTAGCCACCTTTATTTCATTTTCCACCAACTTTATTAAAGCAGCAAAGAGCAGTGGTTGCCACAGATATTATTCCACAGCTCCATTTGCATAAAAAGCAACAGGGTGTCGTATGAGTCTCGGCAGAGCTCCCTTGCATATTTCTGATGAATAAAGTGTAGGTATGCAGATGGAACCCTGCAAGTAAATTACCCCTCTAGATGGACACAAGTGTTAATTAGATAGAGCTCAAATGAATTGCAGGATCACAGCATCACTTAGATATATAATTTGTATAGTGAACAACTGCTAGCTAGTTAGGCAGATAGCTCTGCAATATTCTGCATTTTTAAAGCCCTCTTGATATGTCAGAATATAAAGGAAACGTGCCATTTGATGGATCACTGCTCTCCTGCTCTCACCTCTGTCCTTGATCAAATGGAACTTTTGCTTAAAGGTGTCACTGTAATTAGCATCTCTGCAAGTGTGGGGAAAGGGACTGTGGAGGGTGTGGGTGGATGAATGCGTGTGCATGAATGTCAGATTTTTTTTTCCATAGCTTTCATATTATGAAGAGCAAATCACATTTCTAAAACGTGTAAGCAATCAGGGAAATTTAAAGTGAATTTCATAAAAACAAAAAGTTAAAGTATGGCCAAAGTACATGTTGGATATGTTGTACTGATGAATTTACTTTCTTTTTTACTCTGTGTACTCCAAATGTTACTTGATTACTTTAACTCCCTTTATAGATATGATGACAAAGTCCATTCCATGCATAGTATAAGCAAAAAAAACCCCATTGCGTACAATTTCAGTATCATAATTTGTGATGTCTTTATTAATATGTTAGGGAAGCTTACGATTGCGCTTTCACTCACTTCAAAACACATGCAAATGACCTTTTAATGATCCCAGGGATGGATAATAACAGGATGTAACTGGAAAAAAGTGTGTGAATAAGAAATTAGCAGGTAATAAACATGACACAGACGATAACTTATTCACTACAATATTTTAGGCGAATTGACTGAATGGTACTTGGAAAAAAAAAAGCTTTGGCATTCCTGTTTTGTCAGTACGGAGCATCTAGGAGGATTAAGAGACTCAGAAATGCTACCTGAAATGTGACACAAACACGCAGTGATTTCCATCTGTGAGTTATGCGTCACTATGTACAATTGTCGAGAAGATCAAAAGACATCTCAACTATTCACACTGTGGCTGATTTCTCTTGACAGTTGACAAGTAACCCACCTCCTCCTTCTTCTCTGTTTTGTGTATTCTTTCTTTAAGTTTCTCCTTTCTTGAACTTTTCATATGTGAGGCGTCTGAATAGATGCATTAACCACCGTAGAGTTAAATTCCTCCCCCTCCTTCTCGCCCGCCTGCCTTCACTGACAAACATTTTCAAAATGAAAATTGGGAATCCTCTCCCTACTCCTCACATTCATTTTCACTTTTCCCTCACTGAACATCTACATCTTCGGGGAGAGGATAAAGGCATGCATGCAGGGAGATGAATGGTTTAATTTAGATTCAAATTGCATAAAGTGGGCTAATCGGAATAGCTGACAAAAGCTCTGTGACGAAGAAGTGATAACCTGCAGGCTGCTTCCTTATTGCAGGAGATGGGAGTGAAGTGCCGGGCTGGTTTACAGGTCTAATTGCATGACTCAGTGTAGGGAGTGGGAGACTGACATGGGAGGAAATATTCCTGTGGGATTTAACACTTTCCATGATAAGTCAGAACTCAGCATTCATTTTACTACTTTTACAAGTCAGTTTTTCACAGATAGACTCTCCTCATGTCTCCTTTTCTCACCTGTGTCCTTGTGGTCTGTGTTTGTTTGGACACTTAAAATTCATTGTCTTCTATGTGCAAGTGCAACTCTTTTGTTTTGTTTTTGTTGGTTACGTTTGCTCATCAGTCTGCAATTTCAGTCTCGGTGTCACTTAAAATCCTAAATTTCAGTCTTACATCAAATTTTTACAATTATGAATCCAATGTCGCTAAAGTAAAATTCCTGAGGATATGTCCGGTTACAGTGTGGTTATTTATGTTTCTGCAGGGATTTATATGGATGGAGATTAGTTGTTTATTTTTACATGACTGTTTCATTTACGTCAGCTCAAGTTCTGCAGTTCTAAAACAGGATTAACATTACTTGAGGATATAAAGAATCACATATTTCCCTTGTTCTTTGGATGAATGAATGGATGGATACTAGAGTAAAAACAGTTACAAAAAGCAGGGACATTTATTATATAAAACATCAACCAACAGAAGCTGAAATTGCCCTGGAGTAATACGTTTTTAAACTAACACTTCATCCTATGAGATGCATAACAGCAGACTGCAGTTTCCCTTGTTTTTTTTTTTTGTAATAAATTGGCCATTAAAGATAATGCATTTTTGTATATTCTGCAACCCATACAGGGTGGATGATGAATAACATGACAGTTTATTTAAAATAGCCTAGTAAATTAAAAAAAGACAGTTCTTGTTGCATGGAGAATACAATGAAGGGTGCTGAAACTGTCCTCAGTGATACATTGAAGAGAACTGTGGTACATAGCATCAAGGGGCTTAAGAGTATTGGCAGCAAATTAAAGTAAATTACATCTACATAGAGAAGGACTGGTGCAGTCTTTAACCCACTGCCGATGCAGTTCTTAAGCCCTGACACACAAACATAAATCTCATATTCATGCCATTTGGTGTTATTTACTCTTCCTTTGGATATCATTATCTCCAAACTTCATTGTGACCGATAAATCGGCTTAAAAATTTTAGGGAAAAAAAGTCTTTGTTGAACCTGCCTGGCACTTGTCACATTGTTAAAGTAATCCAGGGATTGTTGTTTGTACAGCAGTGGGTACTTTGCAGTCAGGACCTGCTAATAGCTAATATGGCATTCTTTTAATGGTGCTTATTAAAAGTATGAAAAAACTCTCACTAGTTAGACTCAGTACTTAAAAGAATAGTAGCACCAAAGATGTCTCTGCTTCTGCTGGCTTTAATTATAATAAGAGTGGTTTCCCAATCACACCTACATGCCAGTGTTGGCATTTTCAGAATCATTTTTGTCTTTTTCTAATTTTCTGCTATTTTTTTTTTTGATCCACCTACAAATATAAGAATGTCTACTAGACAATATTTAAATGACAGATTGGGGGGAAAAAACAGGAAAAAGAGTAATTGAAACTGGAGCAGTAATTATTACTCCAAAATTAGCAACGAGGGGACATTGTGCACTCCTTTTGGAGGGGGCACAGTGGGGTACCAGGGGGTGGGGGTGTTACTCTGCCTTCTTATGTTAGTAGGTACCTGGCATTAACATATGGCTTGCTTTACTGTACACCAATGAGGTTGTTCATATGAAAGTGAAAAGTTCTCGTTCTTTCATAATATGAGATGAACTATGAAGAAATTTGACTAATTCAGTAACAAACATTTGAATTTCAGTTCACTTAAATTAAGTTCAGTTTCATGTATATAGCATGGAATCACAACAGTTGCCTAAAGGCAGCTGTTATATTAAGGTAAATGGAATATGTAGTATAATGACTTTTTTATATAACAGGACTAAACAAATAAAGTAGACCAAGAAATTCTAAAGCTGCTGTATAGTAATCCCAAATATTGAAAGTACATTACAGTGCTGTGCAAAATTCTTCATTTTGCTTTATATTTACTGTTTCTATGATGTGATGATGGAAATAAAACATTCGTATGAAGATGACTTGTTAGCTGTTTTACTAATACTCTTTCAGAAATTAAAAAAATGTGATGATTGGTCAATAATTGGCTAAGACAGTTGGGTCAAGTGATGGTTTCTAAGTAATGGTTTAATTACCACCACCTCAAAGACATATGGTTTGATCATACCTAAGATCAAATAATTATTAATAGTAGGACTTCTTTGAGCAGTCTTTTAAGAATGAGGTCTAACAGACATGTTGATGGTTTGGAAGTATCAAAATATCAAAGCTAACTCAGAAAGATCAGAAGCTTAAAGGGCCTGATTTACCTCTCGGTTCTTTTGTCAGGGTTTTTGGATCCCCCCCTCCCCCCTTTTCCTACTGTGTCAAGTTCTCCTGTGTCCAGTCTTCCAGTTATTATTTTCCTGTATTGTTTTGGTAATCGTGTATCTTCTGGGTCTTGCATTTAATTTTATTCCCTGTCATTGGCTTAATTAGTTTCACCTGTGCTTCATTTCCCCTGCTGTGTCTCATTCCTCCGATTAGCCCTCAGTCTGTTCAAGTGTGTGTTTATAGGCTTGCTCTAGTCTTTTGGTCTTTGTCTGAATGCTTCCCTTGTGACTGCCTGCCATTTGGAGTTGGATTTTCTTTGTTGTTTTGCTTCATGCACTTTGTACTTTTAAAAAGACTTTTCTACCATCATTAAAATGTGTATTTTGAGTTTATCTTCGGGTCAAATTTCTGCTATTTCTGTGACAAATATACGATATAAAATTGGTTTTCTGTTAAGTTGTCTGTTCTGTTATGACACATGAATGATTCATAGGTCAGCATTGACAAACAAGCAAACTAAATAAACTCCAAACACGTTTCTCTAAAAATGGTCAGGTAAACAGACTTGTCTAAGAGTTTGGGTGGAAAAAGTAGCCAGTGCCCAAAGAAAAACTATGAAAGACTTTCACAAAGCCTGGACAACTATTGCTCAATACCATTTGGAGAAAGTACAAGAATTCCTGGCTCACTGAACAAAAATGTAAAGGCATTTGCACAGTACAGTATATTCTTGCAAAACGGGCAAAATCTTTTCCATAGCCTGAGTAAATTTAGCCTCACATCAAAAAAAGTAGAGAAATTAAAATGAGAAAATATGGCCGATAACGTCTATCATAGCGAATGTTTGCATTTCTAATTTACAGGGAAGTAATTAACAGTCTGTGGATTATTTTCTCTAATGAAGGACGACTTTTATTTCCAATTATCCCCACAAAGTCACCTCGTGTTCTCCTGAGCTGCAATAATAACATAAGTTAGTGTATTTAGGATCCTGTAGGAATAATGGTTCATTTTATCAGCCTGACTGAGTACATTAGATAAGAGGCTAATGTGATCGTTTGAAGTTCTAGTGCAGGTTAACCGTGAACCATGCTTTAATATGAGCAATGGCTCCAGACTTTCCAGTGGCTCCACTTTAGAACCCAGATATACCAGTAGCTAGAACAGTCTGTTCTGCAAGTCACTTGAGATATTTTTAGTTAAATTACACACTTTTCTTGTAATTAGCCCAAACTGTGTAGCTTGTCTCTTAGTTTACTCAGTTCACAGCTGTCTGTCTTTCATATTTCAGGGAATTGTGTACTTACAAGGAATACCTTATTGAAATACACAAAAGTTTTGTTAGAAAAAAATCACAATGACAGCTGACAAAGACAAATTGCTCTACAAGCTTAATTATTCTGACCTCAGCTCTGAAATGACAAGCCTCCACAGTGGAAGCAGGCTGGCAAACAGAAGTGATCATGGGAAAATTTTGGTGATTTTCACTTTGACTTGATACTCAATACTAGTCAATTTAAAAAAAGGATGTCTTTCAAGCACCTTACAGGTTTCTGTCTGTAACCTATATTTATCGGTTCTTCCCACCCCTTCTGCTATAGCCAAGATGGTAACTTTGCATTGCATGAAGATACTTCACATCAGTTTGAACACACTTACATACTTACGTGGCAAGTGTCCATATGGAGGTGTGCAACTTTAAAAAGCAGTACCATAGGGTTTTCCAACATCCACAAATGGTTGAGTCGGAGCCAAACTTTGGAATAAAATCGCAGTAAAAAAAGCTGTTTTTCTTTTTCTTATTAGTGTCTTGTTTAATCTTCTGTTCCTCGATCCTACTTGCTTTTCTGACCCCGACAGCAGTGTGTTTTCTTCTAGCATGACAGCGATGGCTGTGCTATCATGCTATGAAAATGACTCCCAGATTTCCTGACTTTATCATTAATACTAGAGCCCTTAATGATGCTGATCTGGTATTTCGGTACACCATACTTGCTGTGTCTCAAGATGTTGTCGCACCTCTTTGTTTGTTTATGTGATTGTGCAGAAAATACATATATTTGGTACTTTGCACTGAGTTCTGTTAAGTTAGCAGATTTGTGATGCGGAGAAAAAATATTCTCCAAATTCTGGAGTACAATGAACATACAGTGAAGTTCTAAGTGTTTGTTGTTCGGTGTTATAAGTACATTATTGATATTACTCTAATGCATAATACACAATATGCAACGTAAACTAATATATATGCCTTATTTGTACTTGTCCACCTGCATTCTTGTTACGTTCAGGTGTAGGGTGTACATTATATATAGGTGTGATAATAATAATGATGGTGACTGATAGGTACATTTTCATTTCCCTTACTTAATATGCAACATTTCTTGCCACTAAACTGTATTATGTTCTCCATATGTGAACTATTCTGGTGTAGAATTCTGTTTTCTCTTCTATATGATGGTGGCTGCAGTGTTTGTACCTTGGTTGTGACTACAGGAATAGCTATACCCCAAAAACTGTGCAGCCTTCCTGTCCAGCTTTGAAGTTGTGCGTTTTTGCAAAAACAAATAGTCCAGACTGTTTAATTATAGTAAATATCATTTGAACATGTTGGTTTCTTGTTTAGTTTTGCTGCACTCACCTCTAATGTCTCAATTTTATATTTTTCTCTTGTCTGTTGTCCACCAGAGCCAAGAAGAAGACCAAGCCCTTGAACCTTAAGATCCACAGCAGTGTGGGCAGCTGTGAGAACCTGCCCACACAGCGCTCACCCCTCCACACTGAACGATCTCTGCGATCCTTCTTCTTCCCCTCTTTCATCCCTTCTACACCACCTGTTCATGCCGAAACACCCTCTGCAAGTAAGTGAACATCTTTTTTTTAAATATCGCACACTGATTTTTTAAAATGAAATTACATTTTTCTCAATACTTTGAACGTATCCCTTTCATAATCTACTCTACTGCTACTCTGATTATTTAGTTCTCTGGCAATGTTTCATTCCTGGGATGTTGCTCTGCTTTTAGTTGGGTCAAGTCTCAGTTGGTTCATCAGTTTTTTGTCACTATGCCTTGCCACCTGCAGAAACCATTTGCTTTAACTGCTCTTACTTAACTGCTGAAAGTAATTATTTTTGTTAAAAAATGCTTAAGTACAGCTCTGCTGGTAAATGCAATAAATAGACAATCAGGTCGTGACAATAATGACCGGAGGTTGTGTGTTGCTGCACACTGGCAGCCTTATTGGCTGATACATTAAGACATTCTGCGGAAGCCATTAGATTGAGGAGATGGGGATGGGGGAAATGCAGGGAAACAAAGTAATGGAAGTCTTGTCAATGAAACGGGTGATGAATGGATAACACTCAGTGTTCGGAATCCATGCAAAACTTCACTAACTGGTATAAGGGACAAAGTTGTGCATACTTGTTGTTTAAGGCATGACATGGAATAATCACACATTTAGAAAAAGAAAAAAAGGAGGTGAAAGGTGAAATTGATATATGTGAATTTAATGGCATAGTCTCAAATGCTAATGCATTTAGTATGGCAAAACGGGTACAGATGTCCAAGGTTTGGACCAAAACTATCAGTTATTTAATAACATAAAAAGGACCAAGCTTGTAAAAAATCTCTGGTTTAAGGAGGTTCATACTTGATTTCTGATAGAAAATTATTAATAAAATATTAATAAGTATATTTTACAATCATATAAGGAAAAACAGTGATGTATGAATTATTATTTCTAATTCAGATTTGTTTTTCCATTAGCTTAATAAGAGATGGAAAACCTGGTGCCTCCGTTGTGAGTTATTTACAGATATTTTAAGCCAGAGATGCTGGCTTATACCCACAGATAATATATAAAAGATGCAGTGTTTCTTTCTAAGTAAATAAGTAATTATCTCACCATGTTGAACAGTAGGTTTGTACTGATGATGATTCCAGTCAACTCATCATGCTACCTGAGCAACAGATCTGCTCTCACAGCACATCCTTTTATGCAGCTGGAGAACATTAAAGTGAGCATGCTGCAAACGACTGTGAATACCCACAATAAAAGTATCTTTTTTCACACTGTGCAAATCAGAACTTGCAACGTGAGCTTTAAGCTTGACCAAATAAGAAGTGGTGGCTTCTGTAAGGTGAGCACGGTTCGTAAAAACACAACACAAATCGATCAGAGAATGGATTTACTGTTTTATTCTCATTGAAAATACTTCTATATGTCCCCTCCCGTATGTGTCGTGGGAGTGTGAACTGAAAAACCACCAAACTGCATCGTCCAAGTTAACACGGTCTGCTCTAGGCTATAGCACAAATAAACTTCTTACGTAGATAAAGAGTTTTGGAGTTGGAGGAAGTACACATTGCCTTTTTTTATCCTGTTGTACTAGAAAGCATTATTAGACACGGTGGGTATCACAGCTTGGTTTGGAAACCTGCCTTTATACCCGCAATCCAAAATAAGCGCTCTACTGTGGACAAGTTTGAAGGAGTTGTACAGCTTCATACACCCTTAAGGCTCTTTGGGAGGAGTCATTGAGCTTGCTCGCTCTGAAATATCACCTGTGATTTCTCACTTTAATGTGAGCTATTTCCTTGAGGCGTGCTTTGCAGTTTTCCTCAGTACAGCTGACTGTTAGAAAGACTGTTTGTGCCAGTGTCAATTACACTAAATGCTGAAGGGCAACATCCAAGTTCTGTTTTTATGTGGAACTTTATTTATTTATTTACAACTCGAGCACTGACTGCAAAAGAAAAAAAGGGAGTACGTCTATCTGTGTTAAATTAACTGTAAGCTTTTACAAAATCTGCTTAATCTATTTTATCATATTGATAACCAGGTGGAAAAATGTACTTGTTTGATAAAATAACAAACAAAATTTTACACAATAGCTGACACAATGACCGGCATGGCAAAATTGTACTTAACGAAAAAAGACAGCGTGAATCATCAGATCACTATTTGCTCATTGTGTTTCATTATAAATAACAGAGCAGAGAAAAAACAATATTTACAAAGTTGCCCAGAGGAATAGTAGTTCAGCAATCTGTTGGTGTGTGTGAACGCTTGTGTGAGCATTTGGGCAAGTATGCGACTGCCAGGTCAGCCAGGCTAAACATCCATCCCGTGTCTATGTTTGGGTTTATGGTATCACAGCCATCTCATACGTCAGGGCCCTCCAGCCAGCAGTGTTATTACTTATCTTGCAAGTCGTTTGAATCAAAACATGCGGAGGAGCTACGAGACTGGCTGAGGTAACCAGGACCAAACGCTGTCTGCCAGGGATGAGTCAGTGCCCAGTTGAAGCTGAGACGTCAGCAGTTTGTTTGGCTTTCCACCTTGAGAAACTGGTTATGATTACAAATATAATTCCATTACAGTGGTGTATTTCGGCTCAGGCACTTCTTGGCACATTGTTAGGTTCTGGAGACAAGCTGCAGATAGTTTCTCATTTAATCTGCAGCTACTGGTTATTGTGTGTGTTGATCTTTATTCAATTTAAAATAATAAGTCTATTATTTTATCATATTATATCTATTAATCATCTGTCGCTTGCATTTTGACATTTCTACCATTCCTACTGGGTGATTCCAATCGATGCATCACATCTAAGGGAGGATATTTGTAAGCTGAGTTTTTAATGGAGCTATTTGAGTTAAAAAGCCCCAGTAAAAATAATACCATCATGCTATGCACTTCAAATGCACTGCACATGGTAAATCCACACTTGGCTGGGAAATTAAATGACTGTCCTAAATGTGATAAAATTGATTTATCTTACATGTACACGTTGGTGTATCGCATGCAGAACTGTGCAAAAATCTTCAGTCAGACCTAATTTCTTTATATTTTGCTTCCTAGGTGCTGGACTTTCCTTCTCATTTTTAGGAGGCCTTGAGCAATAGTTCTTCTGAAGGACTTTTTCTTCAGACATTGGCAGCTTTTTCATTTATTTTTAGTGTGGTCCTTGTACGTGTGCATTTTTAGAGAAATGTGTTTGAACTTAATTTTAGGATTTGTTTTTGTTTCCTAGCAGCCTGCCACAAAAGCACATAATAAACACATAATATGCTCCAGTTTCTTCAGTTGAATCTCGGAAAAATGCCAAAGATAACACAGTATTTTTGCACAAAAATGTTGATTCCCAAAGAACTATTAGAAAAAAATGTGGCATCTCAGTATAGCATGCGGTATGTCCTTAACCTCCTAGGACCTGGTGTCCACATATGTGGACATCACATTTTGGGTTATTTAGACCAAAATACTCAATTTTGCTCTACAAGGGCCTGATATCCACTTACGAGGACATTATACTGCTACTATTCTATCAAAATTTTAATGAATATCCTCATATGTGGCTTTCATTTTTCTTAGAAACAAAAATCAGGTTAAAAAAAAATCTGGTAATTCTTTGTTTTTACACTCGTCGGGCCCCAATCAGCCCAAATATCAAAGAAAAATTTAAAATGCATGCTGTGGAAGAGTTCGGGTCTTAGGAGGTTAAAACACTTTTGGAAACTGACTAAGTGGTGGATAAAGAAGAAGTAAGAGGCCTAAAAAATGATCTAGAGTAAATATACAGTATCTAAAAGTCCCATAATAAAAAAAAGGCAAAAATCTAGCAAGGAGGGAGTATAATAGTGTGAGTCTACCACCATCGGTTGAGGCTCTGTAATGGTTTGTGCCTGAATTTCAGCTAGCGGTGCTGAGATCTCATCAAAGTTTATGGGATTATAAACACAGAAAAGTACCATCATATTTTCTCCTGCCATGCAATAACATCTGGAAAGCATCTGATTGGTAGCGGGTTTATTTTTTTTAAGCATGACAAGGATCCCAAACAGACTGCCAATACAGTAATAGCATACCTAGTCAGACAAACACACAATGGAACACTATCAGTCATGGACTGGCCTCCTCACAGCCTGGACATCAACACTGAAGCAATGTGGGATCACCTTGACAGAGAACAGAACAAAAGGCAGCCAAAATGCAAAGAATAGCTTTGTAGAAGCCTGGAGAACTAGTCCCGAAGACGACTTAAAGAAATTACAAACCGGCTTACCTAAGAGAGTTCAGGCTTTACATTTTACACCGGTTTTAGAATCGCTGCATTGGCTCCCCGTGTGTTTCAGGATCGATTTTAAAGTTCTTTTATTGGTTTTTAAATGTCTTAATGGTCTCGGGCCTTCTTATCTCTCAGATCTGCTTTTACCATATGAACCCTCGCGGACCCTGAGGTCCTCTGGTACTGGCCTTTTGATTGTCCCTAAAGTCAGGACACATACTCACGGAGAGGCAGCTTTTCAGTGGTATGGTCCTCGTCTGTGGAACAGCCTGCCGGAGGAGCTCAGGGCCGCAGAGAACGTACATGTTTTTAAGAACAGACTCAAGACCCACCTTTTTAATTTAGCTTTTACTTAACGTTTATTTATTTTATGCTTGTTTATTCTATCCGGTTATTCTATTATTAATTTAGGCTTTACCTAATATTTAGTGATTTTATTCTTATTAATTTTTTAATCTTCTTACTCTATTTATATTTATATTGTATCCCGTTCTTATTTATTTTATCGTTTTACCCTGTACATATCCTATTGTGTCATATCTCCAGTGTTTCCTTGGAGGGCGCTCTCTGCACCGGGGCTGTGATCGACCGTGGCTGCTGGGGCTCTGGGGGTCCTCTCAGCCTGGCTGGGGGGCTTCTTTGCCTCCCTCCTGCTGTGTGCCCAGCCCGGAGGCTGCGGTCTGTGACCGGCTCCCGGTGCAGACGGCTCCCTGTTATAGTGTTTCCTCACTTGGCTCATGCGTACCCAGCCCAATTTTACTCTTTAAGTGTGTGTGTGTGTGTGGGGGGGATATGCGTGTATTCACATCGTTTATGTTAATGAGAGTGTGGGGAGTGAGTTGGAGGGTGGGGTGGGGTGGGCTGCTTTTAACCATGTAAAGCACTTTGTGCTACATTTTTTTTTGTATGAAAAGTGCTTTATAAATAAAGATTGATTGATTGATTGAAGAATTAAATAATGACATTCAAGCTTTTTATAATTGTGCAAACTGTTTTTGCCTTATATACTGTATTTACAATTATGTAAAACATAAAGAAATGAGGGATGGCTTGATACTGCACAGTACTCTAAGAGGAGCTATTTTGACTCATCAGAGCATGAATATGGCAGGTGAAATGTTTTTTTTTAAAGCAGTCGGGTTTTAGTAACTGAGTCAGAAAGCAATGCCAACATGGTCATTATTAGGACTCTGGAATTGGCTCACCTAAATGGAAGGCACTCATCATTTATAGTATTAATCACAGCTGTGCTTTTCATGCTATGGTATGCCAAAATGTCTGCTGTGAAAAAGCTCTATTAGCGCATAAACTCCTTTAACCTCACATTATCGCCAGGATAGCTGAACTGCCAACATAACAAACAGCTGTGAAAGTGTAATGTTGCTTCTTTGGACCCGGAGAGCGCAGTGTAAGTGTGATTGCTGGTTTAAAGAACTTTATTTTTTTTTTATCTTGTTGCAGAAAGTTTTCCTGATGGGGGAAAGAAAAAAGATAAAAGTCTGCTTTATTTTTCATTTGAAGTTGTATTGTGATGGGTTCTTTTCATTATCCAGTGAGGTAAATTGCTCTCTGTAATGATTTGATGATGAACTAGTTTATCCTGTTCGAAATTATGTCTAATTACTGAAAAGCAAGTGGCTCTTGCCAATCAAACATTTGTGCCCAGGTTTCTGCAACTTCATTATCCACCGATGCCCCTTCAAAAAAACAGAGAAACAAGAAAAAAAGGGGAAAATTCTTGCTTCTAAAAAGTGAAACTATTTACTGACGTTTTGACACGTACACCACATATAACCAAACACCTACACGCAATAAACATTAGAATGGCTATGCCAGTGAGAGTTCATTTTCTTGAGCTCTCGTTCTCGCTCCAGGTGGTATGATAAGTCATTGTTTGTCCAATCTGAAAAGTTATGATAGCCACAGAGGGACATTTTTGTATGGGCAGCTCACCTCTAGTGCCTCAGGCTGTTTTGAGTTCACACAGTTGGCTTAGATAGACTCCCTAGCTTGTGATGATGCCTTGTGTCCACTTGAAGATCCAGTACAAGCGCTGGCAACGGACCAAAACACACGCCTGCTGCAAAACTGATGTGTGTATTTGTGCGTGAGTAAGATGGAACGAGAGAGGGAGGGATGGAGAGTGTGGGAGTCTGAGAGTGTGTGCTTGTGGATATAAATGGCTTAAATGTTCATGTGCTTGGTACACAACTCACTCTTTTTAATTCTACATGTTTGCCAGTGACGTCACCCACTCTGCCTAACCTTGCATAGATGCTTTGCAGTTGCGTGTTGCGTCACAGATCTCCTAGCAACCAAATGTGGTACCACAATGGAGGTCCCTTTGAGAATTGGCAAATAGATAAGGGCTCTAAATAACCACTGAAATTAAAACAGCGTGAGGAAAACTGGCTATCTAAGAAGAACAGTTTAGTCGGTCTCAGTTCAGTATTCTAGGAAAGATACACAGCTATTAGTACATGAAACTGAAAAGACAGATGTTGACATGATGACTCAGGCTTGGAGAGTCATCACTTTGTTGCTTTGTGGCTAGTAAAACTTACTAAACCACATTTTTATAACAATTGTTCTTATTCTTGATCAAAACCACAAAATCAGAATACTTTAATAAAAATAAATAAATACAGCATTGAAAGAAGGTAGAGTAGTGCACTGCCCTTTGCCCTAATACATATTTGTTTCCCTGACTGCAATTTTTTTTTTTTGCATGTGTATGTTCTCTTTGACAGTCTGCAGACATGCAAGGTTAACTGGCAATTCTAAAATTTGCTGTAAGTGTGGATGTGTATCTGTTTTTGGCCTCTCAACCAATGCTCCCCTACTGTTTGTTGTTTAAAACTATATAATAACTTTTCATTTAATTGTCTTGTCCTGTACCATCAGACTACTAAGTAAAAACTGCTTTCCAGACTGTAAAAGTTTGTTAGCAGGACCTAATTTACTTTCAATCTGGCTTAAAACTTTCTCATCGAGGTCTTACCCTGAAACTCTGAAGATGGGTCCATAAACACTGGTTAGTTAGTGTCAGACTGATCCTTGCTTTATATTAGCTCAAAGGTGTTAGAAAGAAATGCCACAAGTCAGAGGAGTCTTTCTTAACACTGTGTGTACAAAAGATCCCACTGACAGCTCAGCTAATCTAAACAAAATGGTTTAATAGACAACTAGCCAGCAGGATAATGTAACAAAAACAACCGATTTTGAGAAATTGACAAAAGCCTCTAAAGTTATCCTAAGTTACAGAGTGATATGTGCACCACAGAAGCATTCCCCTAATTTACTTTGTTTATTCAGTTTTATATAAGATGGAGTGGCACGTGGGGGGGCATAAGGGCTCACTTTGCTCAGCAAATTTTTGTATTTACTCCAATAAATAGCTGTTGCTGTCAGTGTTTTCCAAAAGCAATGGGCCTTAACGTGTGTGCATAGGGACATAAGGTGGAACCTGAAAGCCTTTTGTTGGCTAAGATTTGCCTCACTACTAAAACATGCTGTGCCTGTTGGTTGGGTTGCTTGTCTGCATGCTCCAAGAAGCTCGAGTTCTCCAACTGAGGAAGTCTTTACCGAGCCATAAGACCTCCAGGCATCATCTGTTCTCCCATCCCTCCTCCCTCTGCCTCACTGGCATGCTTAAACCGGCAATCTTAAAAGACTCCCACCATCTATAAGGCAGTGTTGAGATACTTGTTTCATTCAAGATAATTGCTGTTTTTCCAGCGCTGTGATTGCTATTGTCAGTGTATCACAGCTTTTGTGCATGTGCATATATGCTATTTGCAGTTATGTATCTATGTGTTCTTGTTTATCAAAGATGTTAACACACACAGTCATATATATATATATGTATATTTGCAAAGAAAAAAAAAGCCAGATCGGCGTGTTGCTGTTGTCATAGCAACTGTGCAACCTTGCTTTTCTCCTGTTCCTCGTTTTGTTTTGTTTTTTTGTCACATGGGAATAGAAAAGGAAAAAAAAAATATCACCCCTTCCTTCATTTATGTCTTGTGCTATTCCACAAACAAATACAATACTTTGTTCAACTGTGTAATTTTTGGGGAACAATAAGAATAATAAGATGGAGTGTGCAACATGTCACTCCTATAACACTCATGTACAATAATGCAGCACATTATGCAGCAAACACCCACACAGTTTTACAGTCCCGTTGACTTTTTCTGCTGCTCTGCCCAGTCCGTTGTATGTATACCCTCATGTCAGACCCTTATCTTGTTAAACATGCTTCACATTCTCATAGAAACTGTCTGTTCTAATGGTGTGTTCTGCTGTATTTGTTTGGTATTCCAGACGTAAGCTATTGATTATCTCTTGATTGTACTGTGCCAGTTATGTGTGCCGTTGATTGCATTCAACCATTTGATTGAAGCTTTTATCCAAACTGCCAAAGTGCTGCAATCTGTCCATTGAGCTCTTCGACCTTGATAATTCTGAAAATGATGAGAGTAGGTGTGGGTGAGATGATTTGGTAATAGCATTGACAATGAGAATGATTAGAATTTGTGTCTGATTTTTTTTTTCATGTTGTTTGTGTTCTGTGTTTTTCAATTGTCGCTCGCTTCACTTTTCTCTCCTCTACCCGCAGTACAAATTTCTTCTCTGTGGAGAATAGTGTTTAGCGTTCAGTCAATCAGGTAGAGAGGCATCTCAGTCTAACGTCAAATAAACTATATTTGGCTGTAAGTAGGCTCCTAGACTTGAGCAGTCTCTTTATCTCTGCACACATGCACACACCCGCCCCATCTGTTTAACCCACGGACAAAGAGAAACGCGTATCCCTGCGATTCTGTGTAGTTAGATTTTTCTTTTTAACTTTCATAAAAATAGACACACACATACACATCCGCTCTCTCTCTCACACACACACACGCTCAACCCCATGGCCTGACGCGTGTCATATGACAAGCAAGTGGAGGAGGGGGACGGAAGGCCTCAGCTTAATTAGGCTGAGGCCAATAAGAGAAGATGGAGGAGGACACTGTTGTCTGGCGCCTTGGGGTTTGTCAGCTCCTGGAGGCTCATCTGTCACACACACAAGCACACACAAGCAAACACTTAGAAAGAATGGACCCTAGTTTATATTTCTATGATGGTTTTGGATTTTTCAAAGTTTTGATAGTTTCGGCAGGTGACTAGATGTCACCCATGTGTGACCACGTACGCAGACATGTGCTCTTTTACCCCTGTCAAATTGCTTCAACTTTGTTGTTCCTCCCCGGACTGTTAAACCGATATGGTGGCACCTCCGCAGATGCTCAATTTCAGTTTTTAATTAGTTTAATTTTCTGTTTACTGATCAAATGTTCTGTTTGTGTGTGAGTCTTTAAAACTCCACTGCATTTATTTCACCTTCATTCATAGTGAGATAGCATGACTACTTCTAAGTGTAACAAATGCGTGTTTAATTGTGACATTAGACCCGGACAAAAACTGTAATGCTGAAACAAACTTTAGGTTATTACGACCTGGATCATTAGGACATTGTAACTGCAGCAGGGGAGTAGTGTTGCAGATAATGGTTCTCAGGCATGGTGCAAGTTAGTACACTTAATGGTATAGCAAGTTCTTATGGAGCAATACAAGAGCAGCTGATATATTTGATATATAACAGTACAGTCAAGCAACCTCATATTGTCGTATGAAAGAAGCCAGACAAGTGATAGCAACCACACAACGACCTCATGCTGCACATGCCACCTGTCGATTCCACCCAGCAGCAGGGGTCAGTAAAGCTGTTTACCTTGTTAAAGAGATGAAGGTGTGTACCCAACCACCTGTAGTTCATTGCTGAGGCTCATGTCATGTTTATTCCATGTATTTCTTAACATAAAAAACAAAAATGAATATAAGAGTCAAGCTTTTCCACTGATTTTTGTGTAATTAAAGATTTTGTTGAATTTGAAGCAGCACCAACAGGGCATCTGCCTTTAAAATGATCAGCTTCTGAACAGTAAAAGGGGGGCTGTTATCATGAGACAGTTCCAGTGGATTTCAAGCTAATGTAGTTCATCTGTATCTAATATATACCTAATTTTATCACAATCAAATGTGAAACTGAAAAATTAAAACATTAGTAGACACAAGCCAACTGCACCAGCTTGTTGAGGGCAAAGCATATTCGAAACAGAATATTCTGTCATGTCTTAAGCTTATGCTTTTACTTGACTGCCTTCATTGTGTTCTCTTGACATAAATGCTCATTACCTGCTCTTGTAGGAGTCCCAGGATCATAGAAGATTTTTGTTAAAGAAAATCATCGCTGTTAAAACCACACACAAACCTCTCTGGCCCCACCACTGACAAGCCCAATCATCTGCCAGTTGCCAACAAAGGGGACAAGAAGCAGATGATGTCAGTTCCCTTTATATTGAGTTATCAGGTTGATTGAGTGTAATTGAGCAATGCATCGGAGTGTGGAGAGAAGACACCAAGCCCCTGGAGAGAGTGGAGGAGGAGTGGAGGAAGGGTGTTTCAGGAACCAGGAAATGCTCAAGGCACCAGGGCCATGACATTAGCACTGTCGACAGCTGCTGATTACTTGCTGCCTTGTAATGAATTAATAGAACTGACTGTGCCTTTCAACAGATGAAAAAAATAAGATTCCTTATCTTTCTTACTTGCAGTTATTAAAACTTCAAACACGAGTCGCTCGTGCTGAAAAAGTGTTACTGAAAGTACATTAGGCCATTTAGAAACTTGTGTGATAAACGCCTTGTTCGAGTAACAAAAATCTAAGAATTAGATTGTTAATGTACTTAAAGAAAACCTAGTAATTTAGTAAATATAAATCAAAAAATAACATAATATAAAACTTTCTTCTTCTTTTTACTTTAATTTGCTTCAATGCCAATGACTTGGGTATCAGGCTTATGTCAATATGTTTAAACCCTTACTAGATTTGAATGGATAAGGACAGAGTTTTGTAAAACTCCATGTGGATGCCTTAATGTTAGAAATTTGATTACCACCACGTTGGTTTTATTTAAGCCAAAAGTGACTGTATTTGACTGAGATGGTGTAGGGCTATGTTATCCGCTAATGCTAGCAAGTGTTATTAGCAAGACTGGATGAACTTAGCTATATAGTAGATACCCAAATCTTTATGAAACTATAAATACTATGTGTATTCTGGTAGTCAGTTGAGCATAAAAAGTTGAGCATTGAAACTATAAATAGTATAAAAGATGGAAGTGCTTTGAAACTTGCATTCATCGTGCTCTGGTGGCACAAGCATTTGCAGTTGTGCAAAAGTTTCTGGGAGTCATTTTAAATAAAACTGTGTATACTGACAATCTCAAAATACTGCATATATACAGTTGTGGTGTTTTCATGAAACAAATTTATTCTCCCAATGTGGGACATGTACATTTGTGACACATTATGACAGATTTCTGTTTATAATTGCTGAATTATTAGAGCCAAGTGTGAAAATGATATTGAAAATTAGAAATAATTATTAGAAATGCATCTTTCTATCTGCAGCCTGCTCCTTATTGTCAGCTTTAGACTGCTCTAGCTAGCATTCCTATCATAACATACATAACATCTTTAATAAAAAAAAAAATAGACTCTTCTGAGAAATATGTAAGTGTTATAATGGCTTTTTTGATATGTTTTCCTCTTAATTTTTTTGGTAAAAGTGTAACTGAAAATTACCTGTGGACTTGTGGTAGTGCAGTTTCTGCAGAAATTGAAATAACACACAAAAATGAGCTTTTATTATGGGTTTTTCCACCATGACCCTTGACTATGTCAGCATTTTTCAGCATTGCTCTTTTCTTACTGAATTATTGCAGCCAGCACATCTTTAGAGTGTGATATCATCTCAATGCATATCTACCACATCCAGCCGCCTTCACAGGCAATTCAGTGTTGGATGCTGTTTTCACCTGGTATTAAGAGGTGGCTTATGAATGAATCGGGCTGCTCAGTTACTGAAAGCACTAATGGACCATGTGAAAGGTTTTCGTGGTAAAAATCTTTTTTAAGCCAGAATTCTTTATAATAGATTACAGATAACACTAAAGTAGCTTGGTTATCAAGGGATATCTACAGCAAACAATTCAAACAGGTGGTACTGATTCAGCTTATTCTGTTTTCATCCCAAAAGGTTGCAACGGGCATTAGAGAGAAGTTTTTTATTATGTATTACATTGTGTAGTCTTGCTCGTTTCATACAATACTTATTATTTATACCTATTCATATACTCGTCTGTTTATTTACTTTACCTGCCTACATAGATACCAATCGAGCTTAAAGTGGGAATCACCAGAGACTCCACAATATGGTTTTATCATTAATGCACAATAAAATATTATTGCAGTTTAAAATTTTTTGCAATATACTAAGTATTGAAATAACATATATTGCAATTTATTGCTTTTTCAATTGGAAATTGTATCTCCAAAAGCAGACTTTGACAGTACCTGTTTTATCAGTCTGTCAAACAGACCAACTGAATAACGCTGTTGATAAAACGTGTCATAAATTTGGCATGCACCTGACAAACTAAAGTGTTTGCATTAGTCTAGTCTAATTTCACTGAATGCAGACATGTGGAGGCACTGCTGGAGGATGTCGAGGAGCATTCAGATGCCTGTGAAGCTAAGGAGGAACTGTATCAGCAATGGTTTCTGATCAATGAAGCAATTATTGCTGCTTCTCAGTCTGAGAAGGATTATAAAACCAAGCAATTTGAAGTCCACCCCTCTACAAGAGATTATTCACACATGGAAAACATTCAAGACAGTTAAAAATCTCAGCACAGTGCAGCACAGATGTTAAGATTGTTACAGGGGGATCAGTTCTGGTTGTGATTCTACTGGTTTATTTTTAGTCATCAGTATGTTTTAATCTATTACAACAATTTCAAGTTTGCGGTAATACTGTTTCATGTGGTTACAGCTGTTATATACTTAGTACAGTCGGCCATCAATTAAAAGGAGCTAAGAGTGTTGGATATGGAGAGCATGCCTTGGCCACAAACCTTTGTTTTCCATAAAAAAAAGTAATACGGGAAAAAGTAATATGCTAAAATATAACACAAAGTGCATCAGAGCAATGTGCTGATCATTACAATCTGCTTGCTATTCCCTGGGGATATCTATCCATCTCCTGGACCGCTTAAGAATAAGCTATTGGAGAAGAGGGAGCACAAATGGAGCGGCCGGCGTATAACCTGGCTCACCTGTGTGGTGTTGACTTGATTAACTCTGTGGCAGGACTGGAGGTGGCCTTTGAGGATGAAGAATTTCCAGTGAAAAGCAGCCACTCAAAAATAAGGAGGTCAGCACGGTGTCAAACAGTGTTCAAATGCCAATTGCAAACTCCAGTGAATTTGAAGATGATGTTAAAACATCATTGTTCAACTTTTTCTGGTTTCAGAAGTCAAGATTCAAAGCCAGCTCCAGGCATCAGTAAACCATGGACTGTTAATACTGCTAGTAGAAAATTTTTCCAAAGTTATTTCCGGCTCTAAAGCTAAGCCGCAGGATCTTTCAGGAAGAATCTGAATATAACTAGCATAAAGTGTAAAGGTGGGGGAGTTTATCATCCCCAGCCCCTATTTGGACTTCCTATGTTTATATGAGACCTGGATTAATGAAAATAGTGCTAGTGCTGCAATAAATGTGGCTGGTTACAACAGCTACAGGAGAGAGAAAGGAGTTGCAAGGAAAAGCCCGATTTCTTTAATTAAAAAAAAAAGGAGAAGGCAACTCAAAGTAAAATTGGGATCAGTTAAATAAAATGACAGGATGATATTGTCAAGAAAAAAACCCCTTCAAAATTCAAATAAATGGAAACTTAATACATAGTTTGGTAAAAGTAATGCAGTCTATTAACCTCTATTTCAGTAGCCACAATTGTTCAGGGATTTTCAGTCAGTGACATCAGTATGCGCTCAGATCAAACAGACTTTAAATTTGGGTATTTTTCAGGATTAGAGGTTCTCAAAACTATTAAATTATTGTAACGTTCCAGAGTTAGTGATGTTTTTTGGTATAGGCACAATAATGATGAAGGATCTGAGAGACACAGGTATTTGGAAATCAGTTGTTGTTACACCCATACACAAAGATGGTGCCCCATCAGCATTCTGCCTGTTTTTAAATTGTCTGGAAAACTGGTAGAACAATCAGATTATCATTTATTTACACAGCTGTTCTTCTGCTTTGAATCCAGGTTTTCCCGCTAATTATCCTCTGATACAATAAGGTTTTCCTTTTTTATGGAAAAAGTGAGATCCTTATTAGACTTGGGAGGTTTTGTAGAAACTAGTTTTCATTTAATACTCACTGCACATTTCTTGAGCTGATTTAAAGTTTGCTTTGGTGTCCTTGGCTATTGTTATCATATGATGGTGGTGTGGGAGATTTGACTTTGTAAATGTGATGTGTCATATCCATCGTCTTTGTCTCGTCCCTGTTAAAGCACGGATGGTGCTTCCTTGGCTTTCTCCAATCTATAATATTGTTTTACCAACTTCATCCAGCACATTGTCACCTCTGCTAACCTTAATAGAAAAAAGTTAACACTGCCATCCGGTCGACTTTAATTGATTTTATTAATCTATGGTGTAGTGGTTTAAATACTATATTTATCCTAACAAGTGAATGCCCCCCAGGAAGTGACACAAATTTATTTGGGATTGTGTCATTAAGAGCATCCATTGTAAAACTCTGTTAAATCAAACATGCATCACTACCTGCTGTGATAACCCCTTGTGAATAAGGGAGCAGCCAAGAGTAGCATTCTGTAGCATTTGTACTAACAAATTGTATTTGCAATTTATATAATAAGATATGGATTTTTTTGTGTCAGTATATCGATAAGATATTGCCATGCAAAATATCATGACGCTATGCTCTATTGATTTTTTCCTACCTACCTACTCTATCTTGATAACAAGGACAGCATTTCGTTAAACCTGACTCTCTACAGCTAATTAAAGCTGACACCAAAATATCAGTTTGTTGCTACAAAAACAGTCTATTCCTTGAAATGCCATACATGCTAAATGTGATACACAATACCAGACATTTAGTCAATTCTGAAAGACATACTGACAGACTTAAAAAAGTAAAAACCATGCCTCTGCCCTCTCCTTTCCACTCTATCTCCAGACACTCTCTCAGTGCCTCGCTGGTCCCCACAGATTCCCCGAAGAGATCTGGGAAACTCAATAAAACACAGGTAGGCCTAAAGGAAAATATGTGGGTGAGTGTGGATGAGGTTCCTTCTGTGCATATGCTCACATCTGTGATAGAATGGCAGTCCAATTAAAAAGGGCTTCTTGTGTAACTTACTCAGTTTTCTTTCTCACTCTCACCCTGCTTGACTCCAAGCAGGGTGCTTATGATCTAAAAAGTAAAACAATAGCTACAGTATTAGTTGGAGGATTTTAGCAACCTCGAGATCGTGGGTGTTTTTCCTGTTGAAAGTCTGTGAGGTGGAAAGAGGATCTCTAAGCATCTTTATACGGAGCCAAACTGAGCACAAATGTAATGTATATAGCTGTTATTTGAAGATTAAGGTGATTAATGGTTTTAAGAAATACCATTATTCCATCCAGCAGCCTCCTTGATGTCAGTTTGCAGTTTTCAGAAGTGTGCCCTTGATCATATTGTTGGCATGTTATGATAAATGTATTTAGGAAAGTAGTGAATAACCCACCACTTTAGAGCCTCTCCTGTGCTGAAAGATAATTTTTTTTAAGCAGAATCGGCTCTTAATTTCATATTATCACTCATAGTTGACAGCCTACTAAAGAAATCAGTCAGGTGGAGTTGGTTGGAGTAAGTTGTGCCTTTCAGTTGATGAAAAAGATTGGCATAATAAAGAGATTTTGATTCTGTCAGACTACATTAGTCACCTGCCATTAGCCAGCCACACTGCTGGCATTGCATCAGCCAATAGTCACATATGTGCTCAGACCACTTAGTGTGTGAAGGGAATTGGTTGTTGGTACCAAAGTACATTGTGGATTTGTTTATTGTAGAAGAGACTGTGTTGGAATCCTCAGCAGCGACACAGGCCTGTGAACCCCCGTTACTCAAACTGATTGTTATATTGATGTAAAAACCATACAGCCTATTCGTTCGCACAGTGTTACTGGAAGATGAAAATGAAATGGCCACAAATTAAATCAGGAGGTGAGGGAGATTAGGAAGGTAAACACTTTCAGAGGAGTAGCTTCTTCAGGCATCTATTATCCTTGCAGAAAGGTTAGGCAGGGAATGAGATATGTTTGCCAAAAGCCTTCTGTCAGAATGAGAGAACGTTATGAAAGGCAAAAGGTCAGAACCCGTGTTCCTCTCATTGTAATCCTCAGCTCCTTCATGTCATATAGATGTGCAACAAGTGAAAAATCGATGCCCTTTTTCGGAATCTCACTTTCTCTTCTTTTGGCTTGTAGG
Organism: Haplochromis burtoni; assembly: GCF_018398535.1. NCBI lineage: Eukaryota > Metazoa > Chordata > Actinopteri > Cichliformes > Cichlidae > Haplochromis > Haplochromis burtoni. Next base: position 663,757 of record NW_024582472.1, read on the forward strand.
TTTTCCACGAAATACTGGATGTCCCAGACATGCATAGTATGTGGAAAGGGAATGTTGTTTGGACTGAAATGTAAAAACTGCAAGTAGGTATCAGTACTGGTCAGTGCTGAGTACCCATTGTTGTCAGTGTCCACATTAGTAATTAATATCTAATCCCACACATTCGCTTATATTCCTGTCATTACTTTGCTTAATTAGTGTGCCATCCCGCTTGTTTTTTCAATTATATCTCTTTGTCTCTTTTGATTGTTTTTCGACATGACACACATCAGTGACCCCTTTTGTTTTCAGCTTACTTGAATAAATTTCCAATTTGCATCTGTCTCTTTTTCCACCCACTTTGCATAGGTGTTATTGCTGTGTAATAAACACCACATAACAACAAAACACACACTAATCAAGTTTCTGTTTCGGGCATACTCAGGCTGAAGTGCCACAACAAATGCACCAAAGAAGCCCCACCTTGCCATTTACTGATCATTCAGCGAGGCGGACGGGAATCCCTCAAAGGTATTTTTTGATGTAATTTCCAATGTTGATATTATGTTTATACAAAATTGACGGACTTTGACATTTTGTTGATCATTGATCAAAAACCACTGATCAATGGCCATAATTGAGTACCATTTAAAGAGAGTTGTCAGCATTGCAAGATGGCGAAAGCGTTCCAGGTTTGAGCGTGGAGTCAAGGAGGCCATTTATGTGAAAATGGAAGGACCATCTCTGAATCCAGGAGGGGGCCTAAGGGTACATCTTTTGCCATCTTACAATGCTGTGATTGCAGCCATTCCCCAACTCTCTGTGAATGGTAGTCATGGCCATTGATCAATGGGCTTTGATCAGTAGTTGTTGACCAATGGCCATGAGAATTTGCATATTAATGATCAAGGAACTGACTTTACAGCCAATCGTTCATTCAGTGGGCTGGTTTCAGTAATTGTGCAGTGTACTATTATAAGGTTGGGGAAACCTGCAGTCAGCTGAGACTGAAGAAGTCACTTGGATGAGTGACGAAACATTTGTCCCACTGAAAACGTGACGTCCAGATGAACAGAATCAACTTTTGGGATTTACTTATCTGGATGATTGAGCGTGCATCAAGACATTATTTTACACTTGTTGACTATTAGTTTTTATTTTATTATGTTTAACAGATAATTAAGCAATAAATAAATGGTTAACAAGACTTCTAAAACCGTTGTGTGAGAGTATGGGAGGCCTAACTATTAGCCCGCTCAGCCAGGATTAATGCCTTTGTCAAGCCTTGTGAAGCTATCCAGCTCTCGCTTGTTTTAGGCAACCCAAAGGCATGGCTCTACAGCTCTCGTGATTAACTAAATTTGGACATATCTGATTCCATTGAGCAAATGAAGTTATATTTTTTTTCAGCTTTCATTTGTAAAAGTGAAACTGCTTCTGCAGGTATAGGCTATCTCCTGATTAATTAAGCCATATAGGTTTGACAAATGTGCGTCACAAGCTGTTTATACTGACACAGACAGCACTGAAGAAATTCCTATTATCTGCAATGAGAATTAAGATTCTTTTTTTCTTTTGTCCTCTCTCTGCCTTCCCCCTTTCCTTCTTCTCAAAATAAGATCATCAAGGAACAACTCAAGGTAAAGAGCACTAATTAGATGTCTTCTCTGCCTTCGTAAGAGAAAATGACAGTTTATTAATGACATAGTTTGCTTAAGGAAATTTGTTTTAAGAGTGTGTGTGTGATAAAAGATGGATAGTGTTAAAGGAGAGGCAGTTTGTTCATTTTTTTCACATTAAAAGCTGTGTCTGATAAAGAATTTGTCTAATTTTCCTAGAGCTGTTAGGCAATTATTGTTTAATGTCAATCTCCCGTAGTGCTTTATTGTTCCTTTATGCTTTTTTCTTTCTGCAGTAGCTCGTCTGGTACGGACTGAATCAGTGCCATGTGACATCAACAACCCGCTCAGGTACACAGACCTGCACATCAGTCAGACGCTCCCCAAAACCAACAAAATCAACAAGGTAAGGGTAAAAAATAAACCGTGTATTACAATCTGCGTATTTCTTGTCCTACATATCGCTTTCATTTATTTTTGGGAGCTTTGTGAGTCATTGTGTATTTGGAATCAGGAAACCTTACGAAAATATCTTCAGCAATATTGATGTTTACACAGATGGATTTGTTTTCCTACACTGGATATTTTACAGCCAGCACATCTATCAAATTCAGCTCAGTTCCAGAGAAAAAAGTTTATCACTAAATTCCCATGGTGGTAACACCATGCTGGAAAGACTGTGAAACAAACACGCTTGTTAGGAAATAATGGGCAGGTGTGAACATGTGAGTAAGCCACAGCTTTTATGTATGCCTTTGTCTAACAGTTTCAGGTTTTCAGAAACTGGAGTGTGTTCGTTTTGTCAACGCACATATGTTTTGTGTTTCTCATGGATTCACTTTTCCAAAACTCAAATCTTGGTTATAAACTTTGAAATATTATTAAGTAAAGTAAAATGGTGGTATCACTAAATTCTGTTAATTTCTTCAGATGTGATAAATGTAATTTAAAGTTTATTAGGAACAATTATCTTGTGGAGTGATTATAATTAAAAAATAACCATTTAACCCCTGGATTTTATTTCATGTTCGTATCATAATTACTTAAAGAATTAGAAACTAAATTCATTTAGTTTTCTTGTGTTTGTATGTTTCTTTCAAATTGCAAATTCAAACTGTGGTTCTATCATAATTTAAATTAATGACGTTAGGTATCAAAATATATGGCAGTGCACAATCTGCTGTGCACCAGTCGAGCTGCACATACCACATTGATACTATCTTTACTTTTTAATATAATTTTTCAGAGTTAATCTTTTTCTGCAGGAGATGATGATATCTTCCTAAAATCTAACCTGCATTTGATTGATTGTTATATTGCTTATACAATAGACTTTGATCATTTGTTACAAACTACAGATGCTCTGATTTATTTTTCTTTTTGTTTTTACAAAGTATTCCCCAACTCTTCAGGTTGCTTTACCACCTTCCAGGCAGCCATTGATTTCTCTCTATCCAGTGCGCTTTCAAAATCAAGTAGCAGAAACTATATAAATTTGCTTGAGGAAGATGATCCATCATATTGAAAAGCCTAATTTTTGTCTGGTGTTTTCTCTTTGGATAACAGTTTGAAATCTCTACGTGTTGGTGCATTTCAAGGGCACCTGAGATTTAACAGTTGGCTGCTGAACAAAAAAATATTGTCTATTTTTCATCAATATCAGGTACTTCTTTTTTTTTTTGCTTGCTTTCTGGATAAAATTTCTAAATTGTTTAATTTCTAAATTGATTTTAAGTCTGTAAAGTCAGGAAGAACTTCACTGAAAATTAAATGAATTGAATTATTTGAATGAATAAAATGCTACACCCAAGTCTTTGGATGACTAGACGTCAGTATGAAATGATTATATTAAGTAACTATTTGAATTTAAACTAGATGGAGTCTAGTCAGGGGCTGTCATCTAGATCTGAAATGATTTTTGCAAAATCTTCGGCTGAAGAACTGATCTGATGTGATGAAAATAAGATGAGAAGATGAGAAACATTTTACAGAAAAGTAAAGTTGACTACATTTCTCATTGTGATGGATTACATCTGCCAGGCAAGTTCCAAGTCTCTGATGTTTACTTTGTAATGAAATGAATAAAAAGTTCTGCCTTGAAGGTAGAAAATCAGTCTAGAGGCTCCAAGTTAGACGGAGAGAGAGTTCAACAATAAAGCAGAGTGAGAGCCTTTTACAATTAACAAACTGAGGGCCAGATTTGGTAACTGTGTCAGTATAAAACTCTCTTTTAGTGATTTTAAAAGCTACAGTTGGTGTTTATTAAATATGTGCAGTGTCAATTGTGCAACTGAAAGGTGTGGACAGCCTCATTGCAGATTGCAACATTGTACATTGCAGTTTTGGAGATTTAGGTCACATTTCTGGAGAGAAACTCACAATAAAAACAGTTTCTGTGTGTGTTGTATTTCTCTGCATCGCACACACTTATAGCCACGTGTTGTTTTAGATCTTCATGGGATCTATTGCATGTCTACAATTAATGCCAAACAACAGTTAATGGGGCTGTAAGGGATTTACGTGTGTTATATGAATGTCTAATCTTACAAAATTTTGAGTTGGCTGTGTAGAGAAAACAAAAACGATGCATGAAACAGCAACTTCTTTAATATGCACCCAAGTCACGCACACACAAACACACACATTTCAAATTTTTTAAGTAGAAGAGTTTGTGGTAAGGCAGCGATGCACTTGATAAATCGTGTGCTTCACCTGAGTTGTCAGATTTACCCAGCGATGACACACATACACATATATACACTCATACTGTCCCTGGGAACTTCTAACCACAGAGTTTGCCAAAAACATATTGATTCCTCTTCAACTGCCTCTTGTTTATCTTAATTGCCATGCTGTTTCCAGAGAGAAACACATGTGTGCAACCTGCACTCACACTATATTATTTTGGTTAGTACATTACTCTTTCCCTCATCGGCTCTGCTCATTTTTGTTCCATTAATTTTTGCTGCTCTTGGTAGATTACATTGGTCATTACCTCAACTGTGGTTTAAATGAGCTCATTGTTCGTAGAGCAACCACAGAGCTATCGTCTCTCATGGGGGCATTTTTAGCGATTGCAGCCTCACGCTAATTTGCCCCCACTTAGTAAATTTGACTGTATAAATTCACCTTAAAATTACAAATACTTAAGTCTGAAAAAAGCCTATGCTTATCTTTATCTGTTCTGTCTCTTCTCAGGATCACATCCCAGTCCCATACCAACCGGACTCCAGCAGTAACCCCTCATCCACCACCTCCTCCACCCCTTCCTCCCCAGCTCCTCCATTGCCCAGCAGTGCCACGCCACCCTCCCCTCTGCACCCCTCCCCACAGTCAGCAAGGCAACAGAAACAGTTCAACTTAACAGGTATTTTATTTAATACACATATAATTCCTATTCCCCTCTAAAAGTTTGGTGCATTAGGTGCATGCCCACAATAACAATGCTAAAAGAAGGTATGTTGGCTCTTTTAGCTTAGCATTTAGCAATGCAAGAATTATGCTAATGACTGAAGTGAATGTCAGAGCTGAAGCAAAATTAAGTAATTGCAACTGTGAGCTAATTTCTTTTTCTCATAGAAGCATTTTCCTTTGCTAAAAGTAAATAAAATGCCAAAGAAGGGATTGAGAACCGAACCTTGAGTTGAAATTATGAACTCAAATAAATAGATATTGCGACATAGATTTGTTCAAACTAATTTGACTTTGAATACTAAACTAACAAATCGCCATGTGAACTTGGACAGTCTACCCAACTTTTATCAAACTCTAGCTCTTCTTGTTGCCTTCCACAGCCTCCAGTTATTTCAAATACAAGCAACAGTTCATATTCCCCGGTAAGTACCTCAAAATTGATTATTTCCCCTTCCTATAATGCATTGCATCTAGCCAAGGATGAGTAAGGAGGGCCCTTTTGATGTTGTTGGTGGTTTTCATCCCCTCACCTTGGCCTGCTTGAAAAATCTCTACACCCACTCATGCTGTCTCATTTGGGCTTCCTAATGATTTGTCAATATCCAGACGCTTTGCTCTTGCCCACACTGGTACCATACAGTCTTTGCTCATTTGGCAGGTTATTATAGCTGAGACAAGCTGGAGTGGTGTTAGGTAAAGAGTGAAATCTGAAGAGACAGATTTTTGGAAATGCATAATTATAGTGCTCAGCAAGCTGCAGCATGTTCTGATTATTGTTGCCACACATGCTCTTTACTTCAGCTACCTTTATAAACTATGTAACAACACATCTACTTCTTACTGTTCACCATCAATCAAAAAAATCTATACATGGATGTAATGTCTTAGTCATCTCAAATTTACTGCTCTCTCTTATTCTGAAAAGACTACAAAAATGTAGTAATATGTGGTCTTCATACAAGTGTTCACTTTGGTGGGGTTGAGTATATATCTGCAGAGATTCTGCTGGCATGGGATACACAAAATTTGACATTATATCAAATGGATCACCGATATCATTATATGAGGGCCTCCGATTCCCAACACTGGACAGTTTAGAGCTTTCAGCCCTGTTGGCTTGCAGGTCTTTGGAGCAAATCCACAACAACATCAGTGCAGACTCCACACAGAAAATAAAAACATGTCCCTCGCTGTGAGGAGATGGTGCCAGCTTATAATGCACCATGCTACAAAGAGAACAGTTTCTGTGGCTCACTCTTTGTGTTTTTGCATTAAAAAAAATGTCAAAGTGTGCCAATACAGACAACAAGTCTAGCAGTGAATCCTCTGATGTCTTTCAGAGGTGGATACAACAGCACAGCTGACCTTACTCTGTCTTGCATGTTGAAGATCAATGCTTGCAAAAAATAGTTGGGAGAATCCAACCTGTTCGCATCTCCACCAGTATAAAACGTTATGCAAACTATTTTCTATGTGCTTCATACTGCAGAATATGGTGTTATCACCACTATTAGAATGTCAGAAAGTTTGGTTGTAGAGCTATCTTCGAAGCATTTAAGTGAAAACAGCAGATGAGTTGAAAAATAAATGCTGGATATAACTTTAGATATAGCATTTGATACAAGAGCCCATATAAGCCATTCTGATGCTCTCACATCAAGATATTCTCTTTTCACATGCATAAATCTTCACTCGCACATATTTCCATTTCCCTTTCATATTTATAAATTGTCACACTTACATACACACATTCTCCGTTTACATATTGTATGTGTAGATTCTGCTTGTAGCTACTTTCAATCTCCTTTCACATGCATATATTTTGACTCATAATTACATATATATATATTTCTCATTTCAAAACATACATAGTTTTACCTCTTACGTATGAGTCTTTGGACTCCCATGCTTATACATTCTTTGTTCTCAGATACACACATTCAATTTAACGAATACAGGTCTCTGACAAGAATTAAGTAGCAACTGAAATTACATTCATGTATTAAAATGTATTGAGCAGATAGGTGCTACATATTCCCAGAGAATCTCATGGTTCAAGAAATACAGACGCTATCAATACATTAGGGCCCTATGCTTAGATGAATTCATTTTCTAGTGACTTCTGAAAACCAGACAAAGATCCAGATCTTAGATGCAGCTTGATTTTTCATTTTTCAAAGATTGTCATCAATTTCACCGTACTTTAAAGTTGTGATAGGAATATATGTTTGGGGATTTATCTTTTTAATTCTGTAAGCCATTTATGACTTCATTTTATTTTATACACAAATGTATTTTTTGTTGCTCTATTTGTGTTTATCGTAAGTATACTGCTTCCTCCAAAAATATTCTAATGCCTTTGATTATGGTTTTCAGTATCATGAAGTATCTGCCTAAAGGCTTTTGCAGCAGTAAAATAGTCATATTTGACTGCTAAACATTACAGCATAATGATGACAAATCAAACATTGCAATTAAATCTACACCATTAATGTGGGGAAAAATAATTTTATTCCTGTAGTCATATGTTAACAATAAATACATGCAAATTTCCTACAAATTTATGGTGGGAAGCTTTTTTATGATGAAAAATACTGCAATGAAGTTTAATAATGCATCTTAAAAAATTATCCTTGATTTTAAAAAATCAAACTGTCAAAGCAATTTTATTTAATGGAGTCTGGCAGTGTGAACTTGAGCTAGTTTGAGATGTGAGTGCCAGAGTTAAAACTACTGAAGTTGTACATCCAAATAATGATATCGAAGGCTGGAAACTAGAAGGGCTGATTTCCAATGAGCATACTAGCTGCTGGCTAAAGGAACCTGCTTTGTAAGTGCTGCTGTATTTGGGTGAGATACAGCTTTGATGGTTCAAGGCAGAAGTTTGAATGAATAACTCTCACACTTAAGTGATGAGGAGTAACCACAATCTGGAGTACAGTCTGGTAGGAAGGCAGCTGTTGAACTGGTGAAACTGTCTGAAGATGGATATGAGTGTCAATCTTCTGCACATGCCCCACTGAACCTGTGTTGTCCTTATAGTCAGTAGCCTGGATATAATAAAATGTAAGTGTAAATGTTAAAAAATGTCTTTACTGCTGTTTTGTTTATCACAGTATTGCTTATTTAGCTATAGTTAGAGAACATGTAATTTTCATTAGCTGATCACATAGTTTTTTTTCTTATTGTAGGAGGACAAACATATGCCTGCAAAAAAATACATCTTATATATGAAGAACCTAAAATAAAATAAGTCAGCTTTGCTTAGGCCAATGTAGCAACCAATCACCTAGAGTAAAAAAAATAACTCAACGTGATAACCGATCTATACTCAGCTCATCTTTTAATCTGTAAATTCTTATTGGATGACCTGCATGCCATTTCCACTGTATTCCTTGTTTCTTGTGTTTGGAGTCCCCAGTTTCCACAGGTGTATAAAACCGAGCACCTAGTCATACAATCTGCCTTTGCAAACAGAAGAATGGGTCTAATAAAGATTCTAAAGATTGTGTTGAATTTGAGCAAGAAGTCAGTTCATGAAATTTCTTCCATTTGGAACTATAAGTGGTATTATTGCAAAGCATTTAGGAACTATAGGAACCTAGCCAAGAAGTGATAGATCACGTAAAGTTACATTCCAATCTCGTCAAGCTCTGCTGACTAAATATGCATTTGCATGACTAGGCAATTCCTGTCGATGTCATATGTAGGTGGTCCAGTGCTTTTAAGCATCTAGTGTATTCTTTTGTTAGACACAAATAAATTAAAAATTTTCTTCTTACGTCCACACATCCTTTATAGAATTAAATGCATATTAAATTAATGTGCATGAGAACTACATATGAGGAAAAATATAAAAATGTCAGAATAAAAATGTATGAATATGTGCATTGAAATATATAAGTAAAAGGGGTGAATGTGAGAATTAAAAAGAAAATGATATAAAAATGACAGTGTGAGCATGTAAAAGGAGAATGTATTTATGTGAGAGTTTCAGAATGCGTGTTGCCTTTCATAATTTGTGTCACAATTCACTGCATATCATTATAGACAGCTTTTACACACAAAGAAAAAATTCTGTGTAAACATTTAGAATCTATAAAGTCATAGTTTTTTTAGGTGCTCTTTAAACAGAATGGCAGTCTGTCTCTTTGTTGACATAATGAAGGTCATAATTTCATTGTGTGAATAAGTATTGTAGATGCCAAGTGTGTTTGAAAATTTCCATGTACTCACAGGCACCCTGGAAGTCTTCAAATCCTGTTTAATGGGAGGTTAATGGGAGTTAATTTATAATTTGGCATCAGATTTCACCTATTCATAGCAATGCCACAGGATTAGCCCTATGGTAGATGACATCATGCCTTAATTATTTTTTCCAAAGTACAGTAGGAAGAGTTACCTTGTGTCATTAACTAGGATATTACACCATAATTCAATTCAATTCAGTTTTATTTATATAGCGCCAAATCACAACAACAGTTGGAATAATAGTATTCCTTCTTCCATTATGATAGTTAGCAATGATAGCTGAAAACAGAAGGCTTACAATGATGATAGCATTGCTACTACTGCATTTTACTGGGAAAGAAAAACTCTTGCCTTGTGTAATAGTATCACAGTTTTGACACAGCTGGTATTTCGGTCACCACTGTGGCTCTGTTGTAGCTGGTGTTCCCTAGCTTTTCTATTACATGATAAGCAGCACCACCAATGTTAAAAATGACTTTTAATGAATGCAGTTTTGTTTCAATTCGTTAATTTGATGAGTTGTAACTCGAATGCTTCCAGATGTTGCTCCCGAGGCTCCTCCCAGCCGAGCTCCGCAGGTCATTCTGCATCCCGTTCTTTCTGAACCAGGGTAAGTAAAATCAATGACAGAAATAGTTCAGTAGAACCACATGAATACATTTAAAGAAAGAAAGTACTACCAATCATCTTTTCTCTCTGTCAGTCTGCCTTTTCCTCATCTGCATGCTTTCTCTCCTTCTCCTCCTCCCCTCTTCCCCCTTTCTCTCTGGGGTAGTTGGTCAGAGGCCAAGTTGAACTTATTGGAGCACAGATATTTGGGTGGCAATTTCAATGCGAGGGACGACATGATGATTACTCAGAGACTAATGTTAGCATGGCCTTTAGTTCACGCTACACTTGGGATGCCAAGTGGATTTTCAGTAGCTCTTTGAGGAAGCCAGTGGTCATAGGACGACAACCGGAAGAGAAGGATTAGTGATGAGATGCCTCTCGACCCAGATGTTAATTAAATCAGATCTCAATATATCGCATGAAACGGGGCAAGAATCTATAGGAAGATGATCAGTTGTGATGAAATACAGGTCATGCTGAAAGACTGGAGTAGATTCATCAAGAACAAATAATTATATTTTTAAAAAAATCAACATGGTAGTAAGACTGCGAAAAAATCGAAAGTATGACTTTTACACTGAGGTACGGGGCTGTATATGTACAAGCTGTCTTTGATGTCATCATGCCTCATTTATATAGCAGCTGCCAGATTTGAGATTAAAAAACAGGAAGGCAAAGTCTGGAAATAATAGGAATCATACAAAAATAATTGCATGCATACATAACAATAGACTCCATGTGTGGGATAGTTTAGCATTTAGCATTACATTCATTACCATAATCATTATAATGTGACGTGAAATATTGTTTTCTGTATCTTGAAACCACATTCAGGCGTTGAGCTGTAAAGCTTCACTGTCAGTTTTTCACAAGGTGCTCCAAATGCATGCATATGAGTTTTGTTTTGTTGTTATACTGGTCTCTGTGTACACTCCGGGGCTGATTGTGAATGAGTTGCAGCTGGCAAATTTTGTCATCTCACTGAGGACAAAATATTCATTTTTATTGAGACTAATAGACTGAATTTATTCACAGCCAAAAGGGTATACAGGAAAGGAAAATGTGCACAGCCCACAATGAAAAGCCAACTATTTTGTTATTAGGCTTTTAACAATTAACAACACCCATGTGACTGTGACAGCTAAGAACTAAAAGACTTGATATTAGTTTGTCAACAAGAAAAACGGGGTTTTAACATTTATTGAAATCAGAGCAGCAGGAGACTGTATATAAAACACTAATTAAATGACAAAGAAAAGCCCCTTGTACTCTCTCTTGGGGAAATAGATAAGAGTCATTACCTGTTCCCCCAATATTAACCATTCAAGGTTTGAGACGTATTTTATTTTTGCTTTTCATAGAAATATGTTCATAACTTGGGAACAAATTCTACCAGAGCCAGCTTGTAGGAAGTTATGAAAAGGCATGAACCACAGTAAATTAAGAAAACAAAATGTACAACTACTACTGAGAAATGCTAGCTGACTCATAAGGCTGCACACTCTGACCTGAATGCCCCCCAAAAAAATTCTCCATTAGTTTCAGTCAATAAATGCATCATAATTTACCTTGGATTCTTAACATATAATATATCTGTATTTATTCTTGATTTGGGCATTCACATACAGCTAAATATTTAGGAATCATGAATCTCTTGAGAAAAGAGCAAGAGAAAACTCATTTAAAAACCCATATCTTTGGCAACCTTTTCTCCATTTTTCCCCTTTCTCACTCCCGTTCATCGTTCCCTGCCTTTTTGACAAATGGGAATGCATAAGCGTGGTTATAAAACCCACATTCTTCTGATTTAATTAATGCTATCGCCCCTCCTGTCCCTTCTTTGTATGCTCTTACAGTGGCAGCTGGCAGATTTCTTTGCCCTTAATAGCTTCATCTCAGGGTTAATGAGGGCCTGTTTTAGACCCGAACGCCCTGCAGGATTCCCTCATTAGAGCAGAGATCGAACCGGTGGTAGCAGCCCTTGGCGCCACAGGAATCACATTATTTTATATGCTGCCTCACCTATGGTCTTTTCAGTCAAGGGTTGCTCTGCGAACAAGTGTTAATATACCATAGAATGTGGGGAGTTATACACTGATGTTACACAGACGATTATGTGGACAGTGGGGGTTGAGTGGAATAAGGGAAACGGGTTCATTTATGTCATGTGAGTGGCTGTAGGTGACAATGTACACGCCTGGGTCAGAATTTAATAAGGGCACAGGGTGCAAATGCACTTAAAAACTCGTAAAATGAATGTGAAAATAAAAATTAGGGTCAGAAAAAGGCTGCCACTAATGAGAAGACCTCTCTCTTACATTTCCCCCTGTTCACATTGTAGTTATTTATCTATTAAATGGTCTCAGTATCATTGTGTTTTTGCCACCTGAGACATTGCAGATGATTCACAGCATAAAAGCCTGTGGTTCAGTAATTCTTTTTATTGTAATGTGTGCAAAAATAAAAATAATAGCTTTTTTTGATGAAAAAAGACACATTGCCAAGAAAAATTATGCTAAAGAATGAAAAAAAAATACAAAAATAAAATGTAACTCCTGAAAAACACACTGACAAAAGGAAACACGATTAATAATAAAGTAAACACTGGAGATAGACTAGTTGCGAGAGGTAAACAATAAAAAAAAATCTGTATCTAGTATTTAGAAATATCAGAAAAGAAATATTGGTTTTTAATGTTTAAAATAAGACAAATCTAATAACAAAATATCTATTCACAAAGACCAGCTCATCTCATAGTCATTGAAATGGCCTCTATAAAAGACCTTATGTGTTATAATGGGATTTTGAATCTACAGCATGTCTCTTCTTTGGTGTAAAAGCACAATAGAAAGGTTACCGGCTCAGAAAATAAGGTGGCATGCAGCTTTTAAATTGCAGGTCTCAGAGCTGCCTGCAGATATTTATTGCATTGTTTAAAAGTGCACAAAAAGTATCACTAAAACCAAATATTTCAGACCTTCAGAGCTTAATTGGTGCTTAATGATTCTGGGTTCAGACCTTTTTAAAAATATTCATGTGCCATTCTCATGCTAAGTACCGAGATCGGTTGAACACTGGCCAAAATCACTGGTTCTGATATGCACATTTGCCTCTACAAAATCTCTCAGGAACACGAGACTGATCTATTGCTGTTATTCTGTAGGAAGTTGAATCGACTGACAGCAAAGTAACACATTGTAAAAGAAAAAAAATGTTGTGGAAGTGGTACAAAGAAGTACAAACAAAACAAAACAGCAGTGAACCCTGGACAAGCATTTTAATCGATGGAGAGGGCTCCAGCACCCAAAAGGCATCACAAATGACATTCAGTCATTTCTACTTTAATAGCAACTTTAAAAACAAAAAGCAAAAAACAAAACAAAGAAAATTCCTACTTTTTAGTCAGAGACAACCAGGTGTTGTAAAACAGAGCGCAATTCAGTCTTTGTGACAGACACACAGGGGAAAGGGTGTCAAGAGAAGTTATCTATTGCCAATTAGAATATATCAGGTGCAGGTGCAATCAGTTCAACTGGGCATAGAGACAAAAAACTGCAACAGCAGTTCTTGTTGTAGTTTTTGTAGTGATCTTTGATTCTTTTTTGTGTTTACTTTTCTGCTTCCTCGATAGTTGGAAACTATTGTGAGAACCTAAACATTTGTCATAACTTAATATGACACAGGCGTTAGTATATTGCCATCCACAGATGGTATTCAGACATATTCATTATCTGCTTGTGAAATGATTTAGAGGTTATAGTGGTGACACATCATATGGAATGACACACATCAGTGCACACACAATAGTCGTCCAGATAAAAATCAGCCGTGTGAGTACCACATCTCTGTGTAGAGGCTACATTACTGATATCTACCGCAAAACCATCTCTGCTCCCAGCACACATGAAAACTATTTAATATAATAACTATTTGAAACATACAATTATTACAGCAGTACTAACTCAGTTCAGTTCAGTTTTCTTTATATAGCACTGAATCTCAAAGCGTTTTACATGGAAATACTTTGGTTTCAGATGCACATACATATAGATGGCTTTAGAACATGCTTATACTAATACTAATACTACACAATCAACGTATACACTCAATAAAGAATTTAAAACCTGCAAAGATATTTTTCCTTATGAATATATTTCTTCTCTTCCTCCTTTTTATTTTAGCAATGAGGGCAACCCTTTGCTTCAAATCGAAGTTGAACCTACATCAGACGTGAGTATGACCTTTGTTGTGCTTTCAGCGTGTGCGGATCTAGTTTTGTTCAGTCCTTGCATTGCTGATAGTACTGACAATTATGCCAGTAATATCAGTGTGTAATTGCTGGTGAATGCGAATGAAGACTAAATACCACTCTCACCAACACTTGTCACAGTCATTTGCGTTGTTCTCTCATTTAGCATAATTTGTCTCAGCTCTGTGAGGAGCCTTTAGGTAAGTTATGCGTCAAAAGCAACAAGAAGGAAAAGACATCTTCGCTCCTCGTCATTGCTATTTCTATAACAATGATATAATTTGAGAAAATGTGATGCAGATTGCGTTGAATGATATTCCAGCAGGCGCCTTGGAGTAGGTCATTTTCTCTCTTGCGGTGCATTATATTTAAAATCAAATCAGAGTAAATCAACCACTTTTCCCTGTGGTTGTTTTCCCTTTTTTATCAGTCTATTTTTTATTGGTAACAGTCTAAACAGTCAGTATTTCAAGTGCAAACAGCCACAGAAAAATCATTATATATAGAGGCAACACAGACATACAGTATGTGTTTGTTTTTTTTCATATACAATCCTGTTTATAAGTAAAATAGTACTCAATACATTTATTTATAAGCTAAAATATATCACATCATATGCTATACTCATTGTAAAATATATATTGTTACAAGGAAACATGATTTATTTATGTATGTATGTATGTATAAAATGAAAAATTGACATTACCATCTGATAAAAACTGTTCATCCTGGGAATACAGAGCTTTTGCTACATCTAAAGCTTGGTGGGTTGGAGAAGCTTTTTGCCGATAATTATGCTTCTCTTAAATGGCATTTGTATAAAAAAAATAATAAAACATCCATCTGCTATCTTGCTAGAATGATTTAACACTATCTTTTTGTGTATAATGGCATTTTGATTCCATACATGTGTAGGAAATTCAAGCTACCCACAGTTCAATTTTGCTTTATCACAGAATGAGGAAGGCAATGATGAGGACTCTGGTGATGAGTTTGAGGAGATGAACTTGTCGCTCCTGTCGGCTCGAAACTTCCCACGTAAGGCCAGTCAGACCAGTATCTTCCTGCAGGAATGGGACATCCCCTTTGAGCAACTAGAGATTGGGGAGATGATTGGTAAGGGTCGCTTTGGAAAGGTTTTCCATGGACGATGGCATGGCGAGGTCGCCATTCGCTTAATTGACATTGAGCGTGATAACGAAGACCAGCTGAAGGCCTTCAAACGTGAGGTGATGGCCTACCGAAACACTCGCCATGAAAATGTGGTGCTCTTTATGGGGGCCTGCATGAGCCCACCACATCTGGCCATCATTACCAGGTAAGGATAAAGATCTAAGTTTGAATTAAGGTGTTCTTGATAAAGCTCTACACCTCTGACAGACATTGATCACACTTAAGTACTGTTTGCTATATTGTGTGATTGTCCTCTCTACTGGCTCACAAGCTGAGCTTCACTACAAAAAGCAGCTAATGAACACTTGAATGTAGCTACCTGTTAAGGACTAGGAGCGAAACATGAACAAATGCACTGAGGATTTTATGTTTTGTTTTGTTACGTGGCAGCAAAGAAAAAGGGATACAAGCAAACAGTTTACCAGCAACAGATTACTTAATTTAGAAACTAAATAAAAAATGACTTGAATTTCAGAATTAACGAGAAAGTAATCTGAGTACCTTAAAGAATTAACTTGTAAACACGTCATGTCTTATAGTTTAATGTCCAGAAATAATATTGAATAATAAGGAAACTACAATATTTGCATGGCCTAAAAGGTTAGTTAAAGTGCCACTTTAAAATAATACAAGTTGAGTTTGAAGAACTTTTTAAAACGACCTCTATTGTTCTTTATAATTGCAGTCATAATGGTGTCCATCAATAGCCCTATATTAGAATATGTTATAGTACACAATGGTTCATTTGAGCTTTCATGTTTGAGCAGGCTGCAAAAATAATATACAGATGGCAATGAAAAGAATGCTGACCATAAAACAAATGAAAGTACAGTGCAATTATAAAAAGCAATATAATGAGACTCCATAAATGGATCATCGCAGATAAAATGCAGAAATGTTCATATGGGTTATCTGTAGGAAAAAAAATTATACAACTCTAACCAGGGTAACTGTCTGTCCGTCCGTCCATCCATCCATCCGTTCATCATTTTCACAGCTCTAAAATGTGTAGTTTGGTCTGCTTCTGAACTTGAGAGAATGACCATTTTATGGCTTTGACAGTCAGTCCTGGTCACCTAGCATTCATTCTAGATCAGCCACAGACCTTCCCTCCTTTAGAAATATGAGTTTAGAGTGTCTGACAATGGGATGTGGAGAGGTTATGATTAGAGCAGGCTGCTGCTGTTGCTGAATAGATGAACCAACCACTCACCATAGCAATAGTGCATTTGTCTTCACTACAGTGCAACAGCAGATAATATGAGGTTAGAGTGGACGTGAAGATTTCTCTCTCTTTAATTATTTCATGTATTAGTGTTTCCATTTAGGCAGATTTAAGTACTGTAAGTATTTTGCCACTTATAACAATTAAGAGAAAGGTTGTTTTCTTGTTAAAGAACATCACGAGAAGTACTCTCATTTAATTAATTAGCAGAGCTAATGACGTTCAGAAGGAAATTATTGCCCGTCCTATTGTCATCTACATAGGCTGTGAACAACAAGGAAGTCTTGCAATTTTTATACATTGTCTCTGCATATATTTGTTTTGAAGGGACTGTCCATCTCTTACTAAATGTACAACTTTAAATATGCTTTAGCACAAATGCACAAATGCACTAATCCCTTCCATCATATTTACTGTTTTAAATGACCAGTTGTATGATTTCTGAGATATTGCATCTGATGCCAGTTGAAATTGCTGTATGCACAGGGGAGCTAACAGGTGAGCTGGCTGCTTCTCAGAAATCCTCGCTGGTGATTGCTGAAAATAATAGCGAATGTCAGTGCAACAGGTGGCTTTGTTATTCACTAATACTCTGCTTCTCACACCACAAGGATAAAAAAAGTTACTACAAAATAGTCTTCATATTAATCATGTGTAGACCAAAGTGCAAAACGAAGCACACTGGTTTATTAAAGATTTCAGGCTGCATTAATAGGAACATAAATATTGATTGAAACGTTTTCCTTTAACTTTTTCCTTTATGTTGGTTGATTTTGTTGGGCATAGAGGATACAGTGATATTACTGCTGGATTTTATTCATGTAAATTGCATAATTCATTTTGAAGCACAAAGGTGATTTTCAGAATGTTAAGGTGGACTCATTAGTTTTCTATCATCTTTTCTTCCATTAAATACACCCTTTCTTCTTAGACTAGATTATCCATATCATATTTGCCGTAGGTATAAAAGTAACTGTCATAAACCATAATGTCTGCATAAAAATTTCAACTGGCTTTAGATTTAACCAGCCAGCATTTGTTAGTTAGATTTCTGTGTTTAATAAAAGACGTGTAAAGAGAGGTTTTAAATATAAAAAATGAGGCTGTCATGAGATTGTTTCAGGAATGAATATGTATGAGCTGTTAGCTTCGGGTCCTTTGTTGGTCACCTGCATGGCACAGTCGGGGTTGAGGGCTTCAAGTGTGAGGCAGGGGGTGTTTGTTGAGCTGCCTATTAAAATGCCATTTTGATGGCACCCCTCCAGAAATATCACATTGTCTAGCTGAAATACAGTCTAGCTCCATTCTGGCTTACAGTGAACTTCGCTTTTAGTTCATAGGATGGCATTTTATCCTCTAACAGTGTCTCAAACTCCAGTAATGCACACTCGTGAACTTCTAGACAAGTATTTTTTCTTTTTATGTAACACTGAACATTTAAAAGATGAGGATTAGATGAAGTGGAGAGAGGTGAAAATTGAACACTCTAACAGTTAACCATTTTGTGGACTGTTTCAGTATTGGTCTCATTTCTTATGTATTTGTTTTTATTAGGGATGACAAAGAGACTCATTCAAGCCTGCAGTTAAGTTTACATCACATTGTTCAGACTATAAACATGTCAGGCGCTTGTTGATACTTTGATGATTAATTACAGCAGCACAGCATAGTGTGTGTTCACAGTCTAGGCACCCAGCTCACCACTCATCAATATGTAAGTAAAATTGGGGGTTTATAATTAACTATTCCCCTGAGTTTACAGGTGGATACTGGGGCAGTGGAGGGGTTTAAATAGTAGGCTGCAATGCTGGGTAGTGGACACTGACATGTAAGAGGGACACATTGGAGATTTTTTGTAGCTTAACTAGACCACCAAAATGGGAGGCCATGTTTGGTATATGAAATGAGGACAGAAAGGCACGATATGTGTTTAAAACAGTGCAGCTCGAGTTCCCTGCTTCTTCTGCTTCTTTGCTCCATTTCATTTAAAATATGATTTCAAAACAATTTTGAGTTCTCTGTTAGAAGCAATATATAAGTATCAGTCCATTTACCATATTCACTTATCTTGTATGATTTTTTTTTCTTTTATTCTTAGGAGAGCAGTACAGGAGTCCTTTATTTTAACTTCTTTGTATACGAGGTTTTAGCCCTGCACTTATCAGTTGCTTTCTACAAGCTTCATGAATCACTTCTCTTTGCAACGTTGATGTACAAAGCATGATTGAGACATATTGGAATGACAGGAAACCAGTGACAAACTAAGCTGAAAATACTCATTTAAAAGTTTCGAAAGGAATTTTTTAAGATTGTCTTGTAACATCTAAATAATGTAGTGATTTTATCAAATTTGTATTACCTATTGGCATTGATGTAAACCCTGAATTTTACTGTCTTTTCCAGCTTTTGTAAAGGCAGGACACTTTATTCTGTAGTGCGAGATGCCAAAGTTGTCCTGGATGTTAACAAGACACGACAGATTGCGCAAGAGATGGTCAAGGTAAAATAACTCTGCACTGATTTCTCCAAAACACTTCAGCAGAATGCCACGTATTACAAGGTGTCCCACCCTCCCTCCCTCTCTCTGTCCTCAGGGGATGGGCTACCTCCACGCAAAGGGGATCTTACACAAAGACATGAAGTCCAAGAATGTGTTTTATGACAATGGCAAAGTCGTCATCACTGACTTTGGGCTCTTCACCATATCTGGAGTTCTGCAGGCTGGCAGGTAATTATGTTCAATACACTTATGGGACAGGAATGCTTTCGTTAGCATTTGCAATACATGAATTAGTCTTGGAGAGAAACTGAAAGTTCTGACACGTGTAGTGCAGAGACAACAAAACCTTTGGTCCATGCAGTGGATACGCTGCACATTTGTGTGATGAAAATGTCATCTTGTTATGTATTTAAACCCTACTTTTTTTATTATTACTGCATACATTTTTTAACACTGTTCAATTATAATGAATGGTGATGCTTCCTTTTCTGTTTTTGAAAACCTCTGTTCCAACATGTCTAATTTACATAACGGTTGTCATTAAGCTTACATTCATGCGCAAATAATTGAAAACTGTTTTTTTTTCTGGAAGTAATTACAGTTCCCATAAAAGCTTCACACTTGTCCCCTCAAGAACTCAAACAGTGTTAAACAGAAATGTCCAAGATATAAAGAAAACATGAGTAACCAGGTCAAGGAGGAGCAAATTAATTCAATAATGGCTGGATAAATTTGCCCTTACAAACAGTACAGCAGAACTATTTGTTCTGTGAATCATCAGCAATGGTTAAAATGCTCAAAATTATTTCCCATGCCAATGAAAAAATATATATGTATGACACCCAACATCTAGACTAACATCGAAACAACTAGTAGCTCAGTGTTTCAACATCTGTAAGAAACAATTGCATTGTAACTAGAGATTGACAAGGTACAACACATACTACTACACATACTATACTACAGCAATGGTGAGCCAGGACATCAGATCCAGGGGGATATATCATCATTACCACTCTCCAAAATTAGGTACAGAGCCCAACAGTGATCCTTTAGATGCTTTGCTATAAGCTCAAGGTAGTAAAGGAAAGTTAGCAAAATTATTAAAACTATAGTAAAAGTGTGATGAAGAAAGTGCAACAACCTGCTCATACCCTAGGCCTTAGAAAAGCCCAACCAAAGACTGACCTCTGCACATCTTCAGTTATACCAGAGGGATAGAAGCCGGAAGAATAAACTAGCTGTTCTCCATTGAACCATCCAAGGTGTACTCTCAGTGGTGGAGGACAATAGGAGAGCAACCCCACCAAGGCTGAACACAGAGCAATACTGGAAGAGCATATGGGAGAATATTGCAACACAACAATGCTCAGTGGCTTGCAAATCTAAGAGAAGGTCACAGCAACTTCCTTTAACAGGACCCAGTAACCATGAGAGTGGCAGATATAAAAGAAACAACTTCAAGTGTGAAGCTGGATAGTACCGGGACCTGATATGATTCACACCTACTGACTAAAGAAACTAATTGTGGTCCATGAACATCTGGTCGCTGCTAATGGATGAGACCCACCTGGAATGGCTAACTGAAAACCAGTCCTGATAGTCAAGGATCCCCAGAAGGGCCTAGTTCCATCCAACTATTAGCCGATAATCTGCATTAGTGCCTTGTCAGGCATCATAGTGGCTGAGATGAACAAGCACATGGCTCAGTTCCTCAGTTTGGCCTGGAAAGGAATCAGCATAGCACCAACTACTGGTAGCAGATCAGTCATTTGAGACTGTAAGACCAGACTGACCAACCTGTGGACTGCCTGGATTGACTACTGTTCTGCATAGATTTAAATAACCTCAGATAAATCATTAACTAGGATACTGACTACAGCATAGAGCAAATGTCAGCCTTCTCCTCTATATCAATGACATCAAGCTCTATACCACCGATGCACACGACTAGGATCTACAGAATTCGGGCTGCCATTTCACTAGTTGGACCCATGTCCTCCTTTTAGGTTTGATAACGTTTGAGAGGGTAAAGTTGAATGGCTTGGGCATGAATTGAGCTGCGGTTTGGGGAAGGCCTTGAAGTGGACTGACGGCGGCTCCAGGGCCTGGCAGATCCCCATGTACTAAATAGAAGTGAAGAAGTTAAAGGATTGAAAAGGGGAGGGAGGGTGAGGCACGTAAACGAGAATGAACAGCTTGTAGAACTGAGGGAACCTATATAGATGAAAACTGGAAGGAGCATGTTTGGAGGCGTGTTCCTGCTCCTGAAATTGCAATACTTTATCTACAGTTGAACTGGAGAAGTGTAGTTGGATGGTAACAAAAAGAGGAAACGCAATCAGAATGGAGGCGATTGCACTACCAGAAGGGAACATTGCAGACACTGAAGACAGCTACAAGTACCTGGGAATCCCACAAGCAAATGGGAGTCATGAAGAGCCTGCTAGGAACGCCGCAATTACCAAATATCTCCCATGAGTAAGGCAAGTCCTAAGGAGTTAGCTGAATGGGAAGAACAAGATTTGGGCAATCAGCAGTGCCAGTGATCAGATACCCTGCTAGCCAAAGCAGCAGATAGAAGCCACTGACATCAAGACAAGAAAACTCCAAGGAAGCTGTCACCCCTCAACTCTGAGACTAAGGCTAAGCAGAAAGAAGAAGGCCAAAGACTAGAGAAAGTCTTAGGGCCACTATCCATGATGACACAACATATATCTATGAGTTAATCAGGAAAATGGCCACACCTGATTATGTGCCTAGTGAATACCTCACCCAGCAGAAAATTGAGAAAAATAATTATTGCAGTGCAGGAACAAGCTCTAAGCACTAGATCAATAAAGGCTGGGGTTTACCACACCAGGCAAGACCACCAGGCTGGAATATTATACAAGAACATCTGTGACAAGTCCCTAGATCAAAATGGGATATGCCCCCTAGGGTAGTTAAGAATGTCTGAGCTAAAATCTTGTGGGACTTCCAGATACAGACGGACAAACAGGTGATACTAACAAACTGGACATGGTAGATAGATATTGCTATACCAAATGATTACTATACCAGGAAGAAGGAACATAAAATCAACAAGAAGCTTGAGAAATACCACAGAGAGGAGCTAGAGGAAATGAGGAGGGTAAAATCAACAGTAGTATTCGTGGTACTCAGAACACCCAAAGCAGTGGCCTCCAAACTGGGCAAGTGGCTCACACAGGTATCAGGAATGACATCTGAGATCGCTGTCCAGAAGAGCACAGTCCTAGGAACAGCAATGCTGCAAAGGACCCTCATGTTCCCAGGCCTCTGAAAGAGAACCCAAGTTTCAAGGGTAGATAGTGAAAAAAAAACAGTTTTAAATTTATGAAAAATTATTCTGTTCTAACACAACTTATGTGTAGAGCACATTTGATCACAGCAGAGTTTATGCAGAAGTTTATGCAAAACTTCCCAGTCCACCTCGTACACCTGAGTGTACGAAAGCATTTTATTCATATTGATTTTTGCATGTTCATCTCTCTCAAATCTGCAATTCATCATGACACTAGAGCCAAGTGTTAATGAGTTTTGTATAGCATAAACACTGGAAGCTTACTGCGAGATATTATCATTAAATATGGTGTTCAAAACTTCGACGATGTACTGCACTTGTAGTAATTGCACTAGTTGAAAGGGATAAGTTATTTTTAATCTGTGGTTACATTTAGTGTTTTTAAAAGCAGACCAAATGCCAATATATTAACAGCAACAACATCAACATTTTCTGTTTGAAAAAATAAGCTTATTTGGCATCTCATTTGAAGCAAAATGATGTCATTATGACATCTGCATTATAAATATGAAGCTATGATCTGTAGCTGCTTAGTTTGGCATAAACTGGAGAAAGCTGGTCATTCCCAAAGTTAACAAAACCCCCCAAATACCTCTAATCTTGTTTTAACGAAGGTAATTAGAGCTTTTTTGTGATGAAAGATCTTCATGGTGTTGTGGAAGTTTTCCATTTAAATAAAGCTTGCTGACGAGTGGTGAGCGGTAGCTAACATTCTTTAATCCAGACACACAAAGAACAGAAAACCAAGCTTGTGGAGAGCCTACATGACTGCGGGGCAGGGTCAGCAGAGTCTCACTGAGCCTAGCATGGCTCTCAGTTAAATACTGGTGAAAAGAAGTAAGATTATTTCCCTGTCACTTGTTTTGAAGCAGTGATTTTATTAAATTGTCACCCTCACAGCTGGCTGATCTGTTTGGACAATTATGATAAATACTAGCCAGAGCACTTTATGTAGTTTTGACCACTGTGACTATGAATAATGATCAAATTTCACCCACTAGCATTCTAACAACATCTGCTGACATTTGGATATATTGCCATTATCAGCGTAACATAAGTGTGCCATCTTAGCATGGGTAACGCACACACTAATCATAACAAGTTTCACGAATTCAAGTGACGCCAATAAGGTAAGAGCTGTGCATATTTTGGTTGTGTTGTTAAAACATAAGAACTGTACATTGAGAGTAAGACAATGATAAGTCTTTGTTTATCTCCTTTTCTTGTTTTTAGATTGTAGCGTTGCAATTCAGTGGATTTTAAATCCACAATCTGATGCGCTTCAAAACTTTAACACAGATTGTGATCAAGACGTAATTTCCTGCAGTGTGACTTGCAAAAACTTTGAAAACTGTCATTTACACATCACCAATTTATTTCAAAGATAAAACCACTGTAACAGTTAAACAGAAAAATAAAAGATGATGTTTATAAAATAGAATGGCAATTACATCAACTTACCAGTAATGCAACAGCAACAATAACGCTCATAGCTATATGAAACACTAATTGAAAAGCATTACAGATTCATCTTATTGGTGGTTTTTGTATCTACAGTGTACTATAATGAAAATGAATCAGTGTAATAGCTTGGCAGCATGATACAGTAGATCAATAAGCCCTGACAAGTTTCCATCTGCACATTTTCTCTCTCTACAGCCGCAGAGAAGATAAACTGAGGATCCCCAACGGCTGGTTGTGCCACCTAGCCCCTGAAATCATCCAGCAGCTCTCTCCAGAAACAGAAGAGGACAAGCTTCCTTTCTCCAAGCAGTCAGATGTCTTTGCTTTTGGGTGAGAGTCCTCTTACCAGATGCCCCCTAGTTTGTTTGTCCAGACGGCATCCAAGCCTGGAGGATTATAGCAGACTGTTGACAAAGAGGGTTTACAAACTCCAAATATGTGTGTGAACTTAATAAATACTCTGCACCACATGAGGCAACTCTCATTAACACTTTTAAGATCTCATTATAGATAGAGATTTTTTACTGCTGTACAAAGACTAGTGTACAAAGACATGTATAATATAGTAATCTGATATAATAAATGAATTTTTTTTATGCTATTTCCAGTCTTTATACATCCATTTCATAAGCATTTACTGAAAATGGGATTAACAGTGTTAAAACCTAATTATGTAAAATTATGATTTTGGCATAGACTCCACTTGGCATTGCTCACCTGATTAATAAACACTTAATCTATGTGATTTGACTGAAATACTGGGTGATTGGATCTATATTTATGATAAAGATGGGCTAGGGTAATGCACAAATAAGCAATAGCAGCTGAAAGACAGCAGAACACTGGGAAAACTAATTGGAGTATAAAATGCACACTGATTAGCGACTGGTGCATCCGTGTGTGTTAAAATCTTATTTGAGCAAATAATGTGAACCAAGAGGGGGTTGCCTTTGCAAATGTGCAAAAGTGATTGAATAATTGCAGGTTGAATAATTGCAATAGTGATGGTGAGAAACTAAAGGAGTCGTCTAAGCAGGAGGACTGAATAGAAGAGAAACTAAACAAGTTTTGTGACTGAAGTTGTGCTCAGACGCATGATGCATTTTTCCATGCGCTCCTTTTGGTCGAAAACATCTCACTGATTTTTTCCATTATTACATACAGATTTCCTGTCTGAGTGTCACTCTGGTTTCTCAAGCCAAGGTGTCCTCCAGCTCCTCCTCTGAAGCCCGATTTTAAATTCATCCTAACTTGATTAAAAAAGCCCCCCTGGCTCCTGTTCTTTCTCCAGTGACATTACTGCTTCATTTGAGGGGGTGGACCCTGCTCTGTTGACTCCTAACACAATTGCTTTCTCAGATGGTTCCCCATATGGAGTTCTCATCACTATATTATTCTAAAGGGAAGAAGAGTGCAACACTGGTGCACCATGTCCAGCTGCTCTGTTAGCATTTGTGTTACCTAGAGGTGACCCTCATGGCTTTTTTGCATATTCATCACCAATCAGCCATCATCTTTTTCCCCTTACTCCTGGCAAAGAGCTATTTTTATTCTACTCAAACTCGACACGCAGGAGCAGAATGAAAACACCTTATTTGCACAGGGAAGGTAGTGAATGCTAATTTTCCATGAGTAGTAATTAAAAATGTACTGTTTTTTAGCTTAATTGTTTTTCAAAAATTTAAACTGACAAAAAGTCATCCACAAAATCATGCTTTTGCACATACCACGATCCAATTATGCATCATCTACAGCTGCTTATTCAACTGTAAAAATAAAGTTTGTCAGTTTATAGTTTTGCTTGCTCTTGCTTGGATAAGAATCCTCCATAGGTGTTTTTTGAAGACGTTGTTATTCTTATGACCAGATAGTTTAAAACACTGATCTACTTTGCTTCTTTGTCTTCTCAGCACCATCTGGTACGAGTTACACGCACGTGAATGGCCTTACAAGAGTCAACCAGCAGAGGTGATCATATGGCAGATCGGCAGTGGGATGAAACCCAATCTTGCACAAACTGGCATGGGGAAGGAGATATTAGTAAGAGCTTCTTTTTTTTCTTTTTAACTTTTCCCTATTTATGAATCACCTTTTCCTTCAAAATTAGCTACTTTATCATTTTCGTGTTTAAGCACTCATTGAATGATTACCTTGCCTGATAAAGACAGGAAGGTCATTTTCACACATGCGGTACATCATCTGTCAGAGCTTTATGTAAAAGTGTAGATGTCTTTACTCCTCTGGCTCCCAGTTGCAAAGTTTATGCAATGCGTGATTGATCCCATGAGAGCAAGTAGCTGCCTAGTGTAATTGTCTCCCCATGAAGCACCCCTGCCTTAGCCAAATTGACTATTTTCAGAGAATGCATTTGGTGTGAAAATTCTCCTGCTGTGTGCTATTGTAAACCAAAATGTTTAAATTAGTAAAAAGATTAAGTAGTGTGAAAATTTTCAAAACATTCTTTGAATTTAATTATTATGTTTTTGTCACTTTTTCTGTAGTTGTTAAGTAAATGAACTTGTGATTTTGCAAATTAAGTAAACTCCAAGTATAACTTCATTTTACTGTACCATTTCTGCTGTCTGTCTGCTAGTCCGCACTTGTCTCTTAATAATAGATTTTCCTGAGTAGATGTTCTGTTGTAACGGAGCAAAGTATGTTTACAGTTCATTTGCATAATTGTGTTTTTTAGTTCTTCCTGTTAGAATAGTGATGCTGTGGTAGCATGAATGAAGTGAGCTGTTGGGTTAATTACGGTCCCCATGTTAGCACAGTCACTAATGTACAGAGTGATACCCTGCTCAGTGCTAAAATGAAGACCTGTGAAGTGAACCTTAAACTGCTGTGCTGATGCTTGTCAAGCATGAGCCATCACTTACCATTAAAGTTTCATGCTAGTCAAAGGACTAATACATCTTTTTAAATATTTTATTAGGAAGTTAATTAGTTAACATTACTTTTGTCTACCTAAAGCAGTGAAATTGTAATATTACATTGTTTTAGTGTAAAAAACTAAATAGATAAAAAAGAAAAAGAAAGAAAATAAAGACACACACACACACACACACACACACACACACACACACACACACACATATATATATATATATATTTTTTTTTTTTTTTTTTTTTTTTTTTTTTTTTATTGACTTGAGTATATTAATGTTGACTTCCATGACATTCTGACTCCCAGCTTAGCATGTATGGACACTTTGTTAGAAAGCTGCTAGCCAATTTCCATGATTAGGGATATCCATTTAGTATTCCAATGTGAGGGAAATCTAAACTTGTCATAACATTGCCTCAGGAGGCAGGTGAGGCGGCAGATACTTTAGTCACATGGGCTTTAAATCAGAGTTTGAGTCCCAACTGGGATGACTTATTCTTTTTTTCCCCTCTTTTTTGCATTTTATTTTACTTTTGCTTTTTCTGATGCTATTTTGTTAGGTTTTAGTCAATAAATTAAGACTCGGGTCTTTCCCAGCATATATAAAGCATATGTTAAAAGGCACATTTCTCCCATCTGCAAAATGTGGGAGAAATGTTATATGTTGGGCTCGAAAAGAGCTTATGCCTTTGTAAATACTTAAATTAAATGGTAATTAAATACTACATGTAGCATAAACACTTGACTTTCAAGTTCATCAACTTGAAAAATTAAAGGCAATCATTTGCTTTAACTTGTCTGAGTTCAGTCATCTTATTTGGGTTTACAGTAATGTGAGAAAGGCGACCGGACACAGTGTCCTGATTCTCCTCATATTGTAATGAGTTTATGTGTAGAAACTGCTCAAGCAATCGCAGGTTGGATTCACCTGAAGTAGATTTTCACATGACTCCAACAAAAGGTATTTGAAGAATGCTTTTAATTGAAATTGAAAAATCTCTGTAAAGATGACAGTGTGCTAATATTTTAAGGGTGTCAAGTCAGATTTCACAGTCTGCTTGGAAACACTGTCCGTCTTTGTTTGAAGATTTTATTTGGCTTTGTCTTTGCATTCGTCTTGATAGTCCCTTATGTGGTTGTAAAGTTTGTCAAATGCCATTTGAACTAAAATATTTCTTTACAGATTGCACACTTAGGTTGTGTAGCCCAGCTTAAGGAACAAATTTCAATCTTCTTGGTTTAGCTCATATGCCAGCCAGCCTTGTTTGCATGTATGAAATGTAAGTCAAAACCATTGCTGGGTCTGCTTGTGTTACAGTTCACTATCAGATAATCAGGCCAAATTACATCAACTAGCTTCATGAAGTTTTTAGACAACCTGGACACACCTGTTTCTTTCATCACATAAGCATCTGAATAAGATCAAATAATTAGTTTTTTTTCTGCGTCTTTGCTTTCCAGGATATTCTGCTCCTCTGCTGGGCGTACAAGCCAGAGGAGCGACCCAGCTTCTCCAAGCTGGTAGATTTACTGGAAAAGTTGCCAAAAAGGAACCGCCGCCTTTCCCACCCAGGGCACTTCTGGAAGTCAGCTGAGTATGTCAAATAAGTTAGGGACATAAAACGGCAAACAATCAGCAAGTATAAAAAAGCAGCCGCCATAACTCCACATAAATAACCCACCTCCTTAAAGAATGCACTGAATCCAAAAGCCAGCCCAGTGATGAAAACTGCCCGTGCTGTGTGTATTTTCATGGAATGTTGGCATGTGTGTGTACAGATACGTTGACTGTCCAGTTTCTCAAAGCAGTCGGGACTCATATTTTCTTTGGTTTGATTCACACCATACTGGATATATTTCCTTTATCTTTTTGTCTTTTACTATTGACTTGTTCCCGTCATTATATTTATTTCTTGGCTGTATCTTGCTTGTAATTTCAAACAGATCACGTCATCCTGGACTTAAAAAAAAGTTTTGAACAAATGTTGTTTTTTGTGTTTTTTTCCATGTTTTATTCTCGTTTGGTTCGAATGAGTGTAAACGTTGTACATCACATATTGTATATATTCATAACATTATGTTGCCATTCCTTATGTCTGTCAAATGTGTAGACCATTTTGTCAGCGTTACCTCATTGTCTCATGTGTGGATGTCCAGGTTTCATCTTTGTCTCAAATGTTTTGTCTAACTGAAAATGCCCTTTTATTTACACCGTACCATTTGAATGTGAAGAAGCCAGCATCCCTGTTTGTGTGGGGATGTGTTGGCCCAGTTCTTTGATGGGAGACTGTTCTCTGATCAGCCTGTGCTTTGAATATTGCCTGTGAACATAAGCTAGATGTTTGAACAATAACAGCCTTTGGGAAAAAAAAGAAAAAGAAAAAAAAAAGCCACCGGTCAGACCAGGAATCCCCTACTTGACGATGTTCTGTGAAATTGCTGACACTTGAAATGTAGTTTTCGTCAGCTGAACTAATTACCTTTCGGTAGTGCTATCACTGAGCCCCCCCCCCCCAAAAAAACATTCCCCAGTTCCCATAAATCACTGTATATTATTTTTCTTTAAATAGATAATGGCAGATAACAGTATAATATAGATCCAAAGCTTGTTACAGTGTAGTCGGTACAGTAATTTTAAGTTATTTTAAAGTTGTAGACCCTAATCACAAAGTTTTACAAGTTACACATTAGTTTTCTCAATATGTGTATCCAATGGAAAAGATTTAAAAAGCTTAAAATCCCCATCTCTGCACTGAAGTGACTGTTGGACATGGATTGAGAAAAATGTGGCTTCTGAATAGCAAAATAAAATTTAAAAAAGGTTACAAAGTTTCTTAAAAGCAGTGTTGGAGTCACTTTGAAACTGAACGCTTCAAATAAATTCTTCCTAATCTTAAATATTTATTGAAATCCCTCCCTCTGCACTGTTCTCGGATGGCAGGTTTTAAGATCTACTCTTCCAAGCTGAATAAATAATCTTGTAATCAGCTGTGTGTTCAAAATGAATTTTACAGGCAGCTTGACTGCATTCATATCTGAGAAGAGATGCATACAAATGATACATTCTTGTAAGATGTAGGTAATTAAAGCAGGACTTTGCAACTGTTGTTGAGGAGTTACGAGATAATGCTAAAGCTACTTCTTCCAGTATTGCATAAATTGGTAAATCTGCTTTTTGCTAATGTCAGCCACCGTAAGTTATGGTTGCATCACTCTTTGCATTGCTAAAAAAATTATCATTTGTAAGATTTTAGTTAATTCTCAGCTGGTATACAGAGTCAGTGTGATTTTTCTTAGCTACCTGCTCCTTATGAATATAACAGAAATATGGCATTCCTTGTGAATGCAAGCAGATAAAATGTAATGTTCCTCTCTGATGGTGACTTAAAAATCGTTGTTTGCCCTTAGATGTTTTGTTTAAATATACCTGCCATCAGATGCTATAAAAGTTCTAAAGGATAAGAAAAACTGGAGCAGTAGAAAATGAATATATGTCTTTATTTGCTGTGATAATTGGCAAGATTTGATAGTGTTAACTTCTTTGCCAGGTTTATTGTTTAATTAGACACAACAGCTTTTCCATCTGTGTCTACAATGATGGCTTTGAATGGGTTATTTTTGACAACAACACTGGTATAAAGCTGACTGTGGAGCACATTTAAAAATAATCTGAAACTTGCAATCATGTAACTTAAATCTGGCTGAATTTTCCCTTTAACATATCAGGAAAAAAATAAATAAAACATATCAGGATGCTGAAGACCACCCCTGGCCATTTTTCTACTTCATACTGTATATCAAAATATATTTTAAATGTATGTTATAGAGAACTAGCTAAGTCATATCACCATGAAATTGGAAGCTGTGGCATAATTTGAGCTGTACACTGCTTGATTCTGTCTAGCCACGTTGAATAGATGGAGACAATCCAGTCATGTTAAATAGCCATTTTCACCTCATTATATACACATCTGCCAGTGTTGGAAAATGCATACAAACAATCTGCTGCTGTTTTTGGGAGTCTGTCTGTCTATTTTGGAATTGCTCAGATTCAAATATTGTAAGTGGATCATTTATATTTGTACTGTTTACAACTTTAAAGTGCATGAGATGGACTATCAAAGATTGATTCTTGTTAAGAAAAAAAAATCCTTCAATACTATATATAAAAAGTATGTGAGCATTTTTCTGATGACCTGTTGTCCATTGAGCAGTTTGATCTCAAATTTTACATCAGGCTTTGCAAAACTTTTCAACAGCTTTGTTCGAGAGAATGATTGTTGCAGCATATTTATAGATTATATAAATGATTATACTAGAATTAAAATTTAAAAAGTTACGACCTGTGCACATGCTAAAGTTGACAACAAACCGACTGGACAACAATCAAAGATATAACATTAGTGCCAAGTGTACATAACAGATTGTAGACAATGTTTTATCGTCACTTGCCGTGATAATAATATTCCTTGTGAACTTTTTGAACTTTTTCTTTTGAATGTATAAATTGTGTTGTGTTTTTTGTTGCCTTTGTTATCTGTTCATTTTAATTTATTTCCTTCATTTTCCTTCTAATTGCATAAGCATTGATGCTGTGTTGTTTCTTTTCCTTGATTCCGTCCCTGTAATGTAGATGATAGCTCCAAAAAGCTTGTATTTAATGATGCCTTATGGTCCATGGCTTAGTGATGAGTAGATTTTGATCACAAGCTCTTTTATTTGCACTCATCCTTTAAAAAGTGTATGACAATAAAAAGATGTTTTCATTTTGGACGTTTTCTCTTTCTTTTATGACATCTTTTATCTTAGTCGACCCTTATCCATATTTTATGTTGGTTCAATTTTTTAACACATCTTCACAAACAAATGCACTTCCTAAAATTCAGTCTTATATAGTAAAAGTAAAATGTAGATTTCAATGATCTGCTCGCAATTTCCAATAAACTGTCACAATAAAATTGAAATATCTATTTTATATAATTTGCAGGCTTATAAGATGGCTGTTAGTCACATAGAACAGTAGCTTTAGTCAATGTGCTGTTTCTATGGTGGAAAAATAATACAGAGATGAAGATAAAATACCAATGAACCATCGCAACTCTTAACATCCTGTTTTTTATTGTAAGATGCTGTGCAGTGAGATAGTGCCAAAGCACGCAGCCACTCTGCAGGTGCTCACAAGCTAAATGAATTCTCTAGTTGTTGAATATTCCCAGCTGTCCATCCTTTGGAAAAAAAATTAACTGAAGCAATCAGCAGCACACAATTGGAGTGAAAAGCAATTTAAAGTGATATTCTTTCAAGAAAATCTTGTAAGAATAGGCTAAAACCAACTTCACATCCACAACAAGATCTATTAAATGAGCCATTATTTTAAGAGGTTAAAGACATCAGTTGAAATCTACAGGTTTATTTCTACTTTTTCTACCAGTGAACTGTTTCCATGACACCCATAAACTAAGTTTAGCTGGGTTTGTCTTGTGGAAATGCCTCAGCCTGCATGCAGTAAGATAACACAATCCATTGCCCTTTTTAGAAAATCAAAAATAAATGGGTAATTCATTAAAAGTCCTGGTTCGATCCCCCAGCTCTCTCTGTCCTGGTCGTTGTGTCCTTGGGCAAGACACTTCAACTACTGCCTACTGGTGTTGGCCAGAGGGGCTGATGGCGCGATATGGCAGCCTTGCGTCTGTCAGCCTGCCCCAGGGCAGCCTTGGCTACAGCTGTGATTTGCCTGCACCAGTGAGTGAATGAATAGTGGAATTGTAAAGCGCTATATAAATGCAATCCATTATTAAATAATGTACAACCCCAACTCTAAATGAGCTCAGATAAGTAAAAATAAAAGGAAACTGCAGTGATTGGCAAATTTCATAAACTCCAATATAAATTTCATGGCAGCAGCACATCTCAAAAAAGCTGGGATTTGGTCATGTTTACCATCCCCTAACAGCCATAAACATCTGTGAACGGACTAATTGTTGGCATTTTGGGTGAGGAATGCTGTCCTATATGTCTTAGGATTCAAGCTATTCAGCAGTCCTAGGTCTTTGTTTTTGTATTTGTGTTTCATAATGCACCAAATGTTTTCAGTTAGTGAAATGTGTGGACAGCAGGCAGGCACTAACACACACCAATACTATCAGAGACGCAGACTTTTGAACTGAGTGCTGATAATAAGTCAGATGATCCCTCTCCTCTGCAGTCCAGACGATGCAGTGTCTATGCTTACCAAAACTAATTTCAAATTTGGATTTGTCTGACCACAGAACAATTTTCCTCTTAGCTGCGGTCCATTTTAAACAAGCATATATGGCCCAGAGAAGATACCAGTGTTGCTGGATGATGTTCACATATGGCTTCTTCTGTGCATGATGAAGCTTAACATTTACAGGTGCCATATCGAACTGTGTTCACAAACAGTGTTTTCTGGATGTGTTCCTGAGCCCATGCAATGATTTTCATGACAGGCTTATGCCTGTTTTTAATGCAGTGCCACTGAGGAACTGAAACTCAAGAGCATTTGGTATTAATTTGTCCCTTATCCCATATACACATAGATTTATCCCGATCCTCAGAATCTTTCGGTGACATTATGTACTGTAGGTTATGATTTACAGTCATTGCAAGTTTATGTTGAGGAACAGTTTTCTGAAATTGTTCCAGAATTTGTAATGCAGTTTGGGGTTGGGTTTTGTTTTTTTTTTTTGTTTGTTTCTTTTTTCTTTTTTTTGCAGATAGGTGAACTTCTGCCTGTTTTTACATCTGAGAAACTTTTCTTCTCGAAGATGGCACATCATTCTGTTGCCAATTAACCTTATTAGTTGCAAAATGTTGCTACAGCTGTTTCTTTTTTAGTACCACTTACCTTTCCAGTGCTTTGTTCTCCTATCCTGACTTTTTTGAGATGTAGGGTTGACATGAAATTTAAATTGAGCTAATATTTTTCTTAAATTGGTGCATTTTCTCAGCTGAAATATTTGATGTTTTCTATAATCTACTGTGAATGAAATATGAGGGGTTTTTGGGAAAGGACAGTAGACTGTATCAGTTTGTCCTTGTCTTGAAGTCTTTTGTCCCCTAAAATGAAAAGAAACCATTTACTTCAAAGGCTGTAGGAAGGCAATGATGAAAGATCCCCATGGGCACTAACATCTGACTTCAACAATACTTGATGAAGATATCAAGATAATAATCATATAACAATGCGCAATGTGCAAAAATGGGGTCATTGATTTCAATGAACATTTATCTTAACTTTTCACAACTCTAAACTTATATACATGAGTATCTGTGATACTTTTTTGTGTACCTTGGTTGGAAGCTTATTCATAGCACATTTTAGACAAACATAAGGAAACCAAGGATATTGAATATATCAACTTTATATACATCAGAATTACTTTGAACATGTATCGTGGCATTCACGTCAGTGAAGCTGTTCCAATAGTTCAAAAATTCTTTCATTTATTTCCAGTCTTTCGTGCACAAACTGGCATACTGATGATAGTGTGTGCATGTGTGTGCAAGTATCTGTGTCATACAGTGTCAGACCTGTGACTCACTGGTTGAATAGACAGAATGAGTTAGTGAGGGCATGGAGCAGAAAAATGAAATGATAGATAGGTGGACAACCAGCCCTCCTCCTCTACATCCAACATTAAAGTCCAGCCTCAGTCACCGAAGTGTAAAAAATCCACATCACCCAATCTCAGGAAGGCCTGAAGCCCACCAGAGCATGAATGTTTGGTTTCTGTCGACATTCTTAAAAGTGTTAAAACCCGATAAGGTTCAGTGCATTTCTTGTTATAGTATATACTGACATAAGAAGCAAAAATAAAAACAACAGGGATTCACAAGGTCATTAAATTAAATATGTTCCTTTGCTGTGATTATTATGGATAATCCACTTGATGGCTATCATAATAAAATCCTAATTAAAAAAAGAAACAATAATAACACAGCTCCTTAAAAAAACCTAAAGGAACAATGGATTTGCAGGCTTAACAGCTTTCTAAAGTGATAGGCAAGTTCTTGCAAATACTAAGTTGTAATTCTTTCTGCGCTCAACATTTCATAAATAAGATTTGAAAAAATTGAGGTTTGAAAAAGTTATTGTCAAGACTGTATAGAAGCAAGTGGATGCTTTTATATTAAAATAATAATTTTAATTTAATTCAATTAGGAAATTATTCATTATTATTGGAAAAGAAAATCACTTTCCTGTTATAAATGTCAAGTTATTTCATTTAAAATAAAATGTTTTTCTGATGTTTGCATTGGGTTGATACCTTTGATCATGTCTTCGTAATATTTTGTCCATCATCTTCATTTTTTATTTATTCCATTTTGAGATCGTTGTACTTTCAGAGCTAATCATAAGGAAAATATACTGTAAGAGCAACACGGCTGCAGGTAATAAAACTAAAAAATACTTTCCCTATACTGAATATTGATGGTCCTCATGGTAGCACAAAACAGGAACCATGCACTATAATAAAGGGAATGGAAAATTATACACTATATTCTCAGCAGAATTTCAATAAAGTTTAATTGCAGAGTGATTTAGAGGGTGTAACTAAAGATGTATTATGAGAATTGAATGTGTTTCAAAATGACACAAAAATCACTGCAAAGGTAGCTGCTCTTTTGGTGTATAAGCTAAAACAATTTTTCTCCCTAAATGATTGGCTATCATAGAAGGATACAGAAAAACTGTGGTATGGGTTAATGCAGAAGAAATCCAAAGTTATTTGCAAAATGTGTTTATTTATATTTAGCCCCAAGAACAATTTCTCCATAACCTCAACCAAAACATAGTCACATATGGTATACGATCCACCCCAAACTCTTCCCATTCAATCATTAAAAATAGGGGTAAAAAAAGTAAAAATATTGCCACTGAAATTGATCCAGCCACCAGTTGCGTTGCACCTAAACGTGCAAACATAGTTGCGTCAAAGCCTATTTGTCATGTAATGTTCTTCTTGGCACTTCATTGGCTTAATGAGGCTAATTATGCCAACTCTGTGCTCACCTTTACAAATATAATATAGGTCTACAAAAACACACAGCATAAATATTTCGAAAATAGCAAATTTAGATTAGCTCTGTCACACAGCCTCCAAGGACTGCAGGGCTCTCTTTATTCATTTAAAGACACCCACATGGTTTATTATGCTTGAGATGTATTTCATTAGATCAGGGGTTTGGAAGTCAAACAGAAAGAGAGAGCAGAAGAGCTACAAAGTGTGCCATACAATGGGGATGTCCTAAAGGTTTAGCTTGCCTGAGCCAAAAGTCGTGCCAGTTAGAAAATACTCATTAAGCTTTGAAGCTTAACCCCCAAGACAAAATAGACTGGCAACACCTGTGTGTAAGCACTAAATCCCATGCAAAAGTGGGACTCATTCCCCGTCAAATGAGGTGAAAATGTTAAATAATTGCAACCAGCAGGGTAGTCTGTGTGACATGTTTGGGGAAGAAGTTTTTGGTGGTCAAACTGTGGTAATTTCACATCATGCTCAAGAGCCTGAGAGTGGTTCACTGCCTGACATCCACTTGGCAAACCCACACTGGTTGAACTGTAGATCCCAAAAATAAATCTTACATAATCCAAAGGATGGAGGATGTGACCCTGTCTTCCCCTCCAGCAGGCCCTATGCTGGCCCATCTGGCTGATAATGTGTAACAACAGTGCTTCTCACAAAGATCCATTGTCACTTTCATGGACGCAAAGTTTGGATGTCTTAACTGCACAACATATAGAAATAACTACTTTAAATCTGCTACAAGTCTGAAGGCACACCCTTCACATCTTGACAGTGCATCAAGATCTGAAGACTTACACCAATTCTGAAAAGTGCCAGTATGTGACAATTTGAAAGAGACTGTTTGGAATACAGTTCTAGGATGTGTTTAATTTGATTTCCATGTGTTCTGCATTGTTAGATGACAGCAGTTAGACATCTAACAGTGTGGACTCCTGTGGTGCTGTGTGTTAAGACGGAGAATTTAATCTTGTTTTTGTTTTCCTTCCCCTTCCTGCTCCAGGCTGTAATGGAGACATCGATGGGACAGTGTCTTTGTGTGAAGCTCGTCCTCAGCTCTGCTCACATCTGCTCCACCGCCTGCCTGCCTGCCACCCACCTACCCACCCTATCTTGTCCCACCTTGCTTCCACAACCCCCACCTTTCCTGCTCCTTCTTCTTGCTCCAGCTCTTACACGTTCCCCCTCATGCCTGAATGGACCCTTTAGCGGTCAGTATTGGCCCACTTTCCCAGAGTGGGTGACAAAACACACCGCAGACTTTCAAACAGAGAGGCCTTTCTCCGCTCTATGCCTGAAGCCCTTCCCTAAAACACCCTGTGTCTTTCTGTTGAACACTTTCAACAATCCATACACCACCATTCATGCTACGTTGCAACTCATTTTCAGCTGCAAGTATGTTCTCCAGTATCATGACTGTGCAACATATCCTTCTTAGCTTTTTAAGCTTTGCTCTTGGGGGACATTTTCACGGCAGCTCGCTACAAAATTGTTAACTGCAACATTTCATTTTGCAAGTTGTTTTTTGTTGTTGTTGTTTGTTTTGTTTTGATATTTCTGACACTTTAAACTGATTTGTAAATCATTTTTGAAGGCCCTAACCCTACCCAAATTATGTATAATTTCCACTGCACCACTTGATTTTTCATTTTTTTCTGGATTTCTGTGCTTGTAACCAGTAATAGTCCCACACTTAAGCTAACAAACTTGGCCTCTAGAAATACCAATAACATGTTTCAAACTTGCCACAAAAAATGCATTTCTATAAAACATACTGAGAACGATGAAATAGAACGTCTGCAGCAAATGAATAACTTAGATGTAGTATGACACAAAGCTTTAGTCAGTGTTTAAAGAAAAAAAGATCGCTGTTTTGTTTTAATTTAAGGGCAAAATGTCTTAAAAAACCACTGTAAGGTCTGCTCTTATTTAACCACACATGCTGTCACTGCTAAAATACAGATGGAAATGCTTGCCTTTGGCATCACAACTGCAATATAAATTATAGAACAAAACCCACCATCAACCCCAGCCATACAGCACTTGCATATTATGCCAGTACATACATGTTGCACTACTACAAAATGTAGTGCGTCATACACTTGACATTGCCTGTACGCAGGCTTCAAGAAAGGCAGTGATCATGTTTCATAAGTTCCCATATGTAAAATTTCTAAGAGGCTGGGTTGATGTGATTCTTAACATCAAACGTCTGAACATTCTGCACACAAATTGTGGTCACTAAGCAGCTGTATCTGTGCAGTTGGGAGGTCAAGTGCCTTTTTCAAGGACATCTCAGCAGCAGGGGTTAGCAAAGCAAAAAGGTGACTCTTTTTTTGTCACTCATATTGCCCCAGTTGATTTTCGGCATTTCTATCTGAATCCAAATGTGAGAACTTTACTGGTTGTACAAACCAGAAATCATCACATCAGACAGTTTCTATTTCTCTTCTTGCACAGAGAAATTATAGATTGAAAGAAAGCTTTGCATTTCAAAATCTAATCCAAGATTTTCAAATTTACCAGGCAAGTTTGAACAAGTCACTGCTTTTGAAAAAAAAAAAAAAATGGAGAGGTGCAGTGCTGGTGGAGGGAATCAAACCTTCCAATGAGAGCATCTCAGTTTAATTGATTCCATTACATGGTCTACTAACTTGGAAATCGACACACCCATTTGTCTGGAGTGACAAATTAATCTCTTCCAAGTGAGTGAAGAAGAATGGAATGAATTCCAAAAACTCCATACCCACGAGACGAATGTTAAAATACCTCTGCTGATATTCACATCCAGTGAAATGAATGTGAGTTTTTGCTTTTCTCTGAGAGATTTGCTTCTACAATATTAGAATCTGTGAGTGATGAGAAATGTTTTGTGTACATGCTATGTGAGCAAATTACAGAGACAAAAAATGTGCTATTTGGACGGAATATTTATATTTGTGTTTATGAAAGACAAGACAATATTTGAAACTTTCCCCACACATGCAGGTGTCTAATGACCTCACAGCTATGCAATGAAAGCAATGGACATAAATAATCATCAGTGACAGTTTTGTGTTTTGTATTTATTTAGCAGTCAGAGTCAACTTTTGTCTTTGAGTACACCTGTAACATTTACATAGAACTGATGGATGGTGTCACTTTTTTTCATAGTGCAGAAAATTTGAGACATATCCTCAAAGGATGATGTTTTGCTAATTAAGATGGAGCTTTCAGTGACCTCCCTGTGCACTCTTTAGTGAGAACACTTAAAGCCACATCCACCATAAGCTTCACTACTAGAAACATATAAGTGTCTACAGAGGCTGCCTGCAGAATACTTTTAAGGATTGGCGCTGTACTGCTCAGTTCATGGCCACAACATAGCTAAATATGGCATAGTGCTCTATTGTTCCCTTTGCAAAGAATTCAAATGTAAACATGTCCGTCCTTGGACAAAAAGAATTAGAATTGTTCTGCCTGAAATTGCTTTGCAGTTGTTTGTTTGAATGGCTACTTTTATATGCACACAATAATGCCATGATTACCAATAATGTGAGCAAAGCATGAGCCTGATTAAGCCTTTGACGTGGTTTCATACTGTGACAGCACCCCCACCCCTCCCCAATTAATGAAATCTTTTTTGTGATTGATGTATTATGTTTGTGTGTGTGTGTGTGTGTGTGTGTGTGTGTGTGTGTGTGTGTGTGTGTGTGTTAAAGTGAAATGATGGCGGAACATAAAAGGGGAAAGTTTTTTTTGTTGGTTTGGTTTGTTTTTTTTCTTTTCAGTATGCTCCACTAAAAAGCTTGAGGCAGTGGCAACCAAGAGACACAAACAAGCTTTTATGTTATGTGCATCCTGCCTGGAGCTGTACTGCCTTTTTACTGCCTTAGTTTTACACCTGGAACAGGATCGCTTAAAGAAATGACAACTTTTCTGTTCCATGTGTGTCCTGGCATTAAAGGATGTATATGGTAAGTCTATTTTTCTAGCAATCAAGAAATTCCAAGAAATAAAATACTTGTTAGTTCAAGTCTCACTTCCCTATCTTGTGGTAATAATTTTATTTAATAATCCAAGATTTTAAAAAAGACCAATTTATATACTTTCCTTTTTTTATGTAAAAATCTCCACCATGTCTTTGGTATTAATTTGAATTGTGAAGCGAACATCAGCCACACTAGTGAGAAGTCTGAAAGTCCTAGCTGGGGCAAGCTGATTTAGCACAGTGCTTTTCAGACAATGAAGTATTCTGCATCCTGTGTGAGTGTACACAATGTGGTCAGAGGACAACCACCATTAGACCTATTTCTCAGCAGTTCCTCTTAATCTTCCTACATGCACTTGGCTAATAGGGCACCGTGGAGATCAAACACTGTGGCAGGGCTTCAAAAAATGATTCACAGAAGAAGAAAGGCAGCACCAGACTGCAAAATGAGGTGTTCTCAGCTCCTCTGCATGCCTAATTGATCAATGAAATATTTTCAGGTGACCCAAAACACAGTGATCCATGTAAACCCACTTTCCATGACAAATACAGATGAGTACATGCAGTTGAGAAAATGAGAAGGTGATTATTTTCCTGCTGAGAACTGTTCATGGTTCACTGTCGAGAGCATCGAGGACAGACAAACAAGGCAGGCTCAGAGAGGTGGAACTCTGGATACATATGAGGCTGATGTGTAGGCTAAACATGTGAGAATGATGCAGCCTTGTAGTGTGATGGGGAATGCTGAGAAACACCATGAAAGTGTTTCAATCTGACTGTTATACCAGGGAGTGCATTGAAAGGGCTTCTTACAATACTTCTGTCATTTTTTCCCCAGAGTTTTGTTTGGAATGATTTAAACTCAACTATCTGTCATCAAATGAGTCAAACTTGAGAATGTACAGGATGATGTCAAATACAAGCAGCTTTTCCAAAAGGAGAGAACATATTATCCTGAATTTACACAACAACCTCCTTTCTGATGACAACTGCTCATACTGCTGATTCAAATGTACTCTGAATCTGTCGTTAGCATTTGAGTGGATACTGTTTGTTGTATATTATTTTTGTCCAGGCCTCATCTCACTGTAAAACATATCTTTTTTGCTTCTTTTGTTGCCATTATTACCTTAAAATGCTTGGCTGCAACTGTCATAATGCAACACTTTGATGCCCCCCCCCCCCTCCAGATTTCTGATTTTGATTATGAAAAAAAAGAGAAATCATACATTTTTTCATCATCAAAGTCACCGTCATGTTGTTTGTGGTCATCAGCGTTATCATCCTCATAACAACATCAGCAAAAACACATAATGTTGTCCTCATTCAAAAGAGCCTATCTATCATTCAAGCTTGTAATGGAACTTCATTTGTATAATTTGTACAGTAAAGTTTATAAAAGTTTTCTACCCTTTCAAAAATGATTTAGTTTCTGCTGTTCAACTGAATGTCAAAGAAAAAATACATTTGCAGGCCTTGATATAAAGTTTGTGTTTTTTGTGCCGCATTTGGGTTTGTTCTACTGTTCATAAGAGGAAAAAAAAAGTCAATAAAAAATTTAAGTGATAAGTTCATGCTGTTTGTGTGAAGTTTGCATCTGACATCTAAAAGTGTGAAATATGACGAAGCACCTGCCCTTAAGAATACCACTGAAGTCCACTGACTTTATTTATTCAAGTTTTTGTCTTGTTTGCTCTGCAAGAATAGATTGATGGAAAAGAGAGAAAAAAAAAGAGCAAACAGTATGACTCACGTTGGGCCCCAAGACATCATTAACGTTGCTATTAATGCAGCTTATGTTGCACTGACATTAGAGTTAGAAAGCTCATTTATTATTCTCTTGATATTGACCAAGGAAGGCCAACTGAACTTATTTGATGTTATTTTATTATAGCTCGTGGCAGTAATTTGAAGGATTACATTTACACACACACGCGCGCGCGCACACACACACACGCACACACACACACACACACACACACACAGGGCAATTTACAAGCTGAGTTATTAATATTAGGTCTTGTTGAATTCGTTAATCATCTGTTGGATTTTTACAGCTACGAGGCTGCCTTTTAAAAGCTGTTGTCCACGTTCAGAAGTCCTGACGGTCTATTTGTTCTTCCATCACCTACAGGATACCCTTTCATTTATCGTAGGGATGCAAAGGGTTTATCTACAAAGTATTTACTTTATAACTTTGTTGCTGTGAGGCAACAGTAATGATAAAATCTATTAGCTTGTTAAAACCTCAGAACTCAATACATCCATACTAATTAGTTTAGTGCCATTTGAACTAGGTTTCAGTCTTTGGGGGCAGGTTGGGGGCAACTTTAATTTGTTGGTCAATATTCAAACAGTTAAAATTTTCTTTTAGCTGTTTGAATATTGACCAACAAATTAAAGCCCATTTTTTAAATGGATAGCGAACGTACATATGTTTTTACTAAATAGTGGATTAGAAGTGTGAGTGTACATAGATAGGAAATAAGGAGAATAAAGATGGATGTGGACAGAAATCATCATACAGGCTATTAAGACTGGGACAATTAATGTCTGTGTCTGACCAAAGGTTCCCAATAAACCTTTTCATAAATTGCATTATTTTGGAGATTGATAAAAGGATGAAATGTTAGATTAAGTTCATGTTTTTTGCTTATTAATGCAAGTCAAATCTAATCTATGAAATGTGCTTTAAATAAGGTATTTAAAGATAGAAAAGCTTGCTTACCTTTAGAATAAAAGGTACATCTTGATTTTGTAATTGTGAATATGGTAAACACTGCATCTGCTTAATATTCATTATGATAATGTGAGCAAACTGGTACACACAGCCACTACCACTCACTTGGTAACATTCATGGTAAATGTTAATGACAGAAAGTGTGAGAAATATGAACAAAAAAATAAGAAATATGCAAAATTACCATGAAAATATATGAACTGGACAAATCAATCCAGAACAGGCACAGCTTTTTTTCTGTTCCTCACAGCCAAATGCACACAACATACATAAGTAGTCAATGGTATTTTGGCTTTTGTAACAATGTTAATCTTTGATAGGAGTCACATCCTTTTATCCCTATCTTCAGAGTTTAAATTCCAGCTTTTTATTTAATTTTTTAAAATTTTTTTTTTTTTTACAGATTTCAGTTTGATCACAGCTCTGGTATATGGGTCATGTTTCCCCTCAGTTTAAAAAAAACGGACCCTGAATTGAATGCAGTGATCACACTTAAGGGAATGGCACAAATTGTTTGTCAGCTTGAGGTGAGCTTTTACTCAGGAGCCTCTACATTGGATATGATCAGTAATTTCAGACTTCAAAGAGGAAAAGAAAGTCACTGGACATAAAAGAAAAAGCTGAAACTACCTCCATGCCTTTATGCATGCCCAGCCTAATATTACCATAGGTAAACACCCGTTCTCTCTCAGACCACCAAAAACTGATGGTTTAGTTGATTTGATATGAAAAAAATTATACATTATGATGCTTTTATCATTATAACCTTTCATCTGTTCTTTGTTGCAAAATAGAAATAAAGGAACAAAGAGTTATGCATAAGACTCTAAGGTGCAGTTTCACATGTCAGTCATTGCTGTAAGAAAGTGGATGTTTAAACAAAGAGTAACACAAAACTGAAGTCCCTTGTTGAGAAGAGCTGCATGAATATTGCACTGCTGTTCACCTCCCTTAAAATTCGAATTGTCATCTGAATGACCTAATTATGTCAACTTAAGGGCAAAGTTCTTAGTCCTGACCCAATGGCTGACACAAAACTGATGACCAGATGGTAAAAATAGACTTTACTCCTGACTCAGTTAAACAAAAGATGCTGCACACAGAAAGCATGAAAATACAACAAAACTCCAAAAAACTAAACTTTACACAGAAAGTAAAGAAATGTGTGTTTGGTCGTTTATTTCTTTGTTGTAACAATGCTTCATGGCAATAAGTCTTATACCACTAGAGAGACTGTTTATTACCCTTTAAATTCTCTCTTGTTTACAATTAAAAAATGCACCTGTAGTATAAGCAGCACAGTAGACTATCTGGGTTGCACTCATGAAAACTTGCCAAATGTTCTCTGACAGTAAATAAACAACTAATCCTGCTGAATGATTGGAATCTGAAGAA
This sequence comes from Haplochromis burtoni, assembly GCF_018398535.1. Taxonomy (NCBI): domain Eukaryota; kingdom Metazoa; phylum Chordata; class Actinopteri; order Cichliformes; family Cichlidae; genus Haplochromis; species Haplochromis burtoni. Next base: position 707,610 of record NW_024582472.1, read on the forward strand.
AGAAGACATATTGGCAACTTAAAAATGTATTCATAACAAATAGGGGCCTCAGTAGCATGTGGACGAATCATACACAGCCACAACAGCCTGGCACCTCCTCCACATGCTGGTCTCCAACTTGGTCTCACATTGCTGTGGGATGGCATTCCATTCTTTAACCAGTGTTTGTTGCAAGTAAGCCAAAGTGGTTGTCTTGGTTACTTTGGTACAAACAGCATACCTGGTTCCAGTGAACATGTTGCTGACATCAGAGTAAACAGACCTGATGGTGAAGGGCAGTCATGGCAGCCAAAACAGAAGCCTAGTTCAAATGGCACTAAACTTTGAGACTGGAGATTGGCTGCGTGCAGTGTGTTCTTCTTTCACCCCAACCGGTTGCGGCAGATGGCCCCGCCCCTCCCTGAGCCTGGTTCTGCTGGAGGTTTCTTCCAGTTAAAAGGCAGTTTTTCCTTCCCACTGTCACCAAAGTGCTTGCTCATAGGGGATCATATGATTGTTGGGTTTTTCCTGTATGTATTATTGTAGGGTCTACCTTACAACATAAAGCGCCTTGAGGTGACTGTTGTTGTGATTTGGCGCTGTATAAAAAAAATAACATTAAATTATTTTCTGGATTTTCTGGATGTCTTAGTTTAATTTAAATATGACTGCATGAAGCAACATGAAGGGATGAGATAAGATGCTCATCAGTCTGTTCTTGTTGTGTTGTAGAAGCATGAGAACATGCATCAGCTATTAATCAGAATTACCTTTATTATTAATAAATGTTTCCTGCTTACCTTTCTATTTGTGATGCTAATGGTTGATCTATCATAACATTGTGGGACAGGGATGTGGAATTCACAGATAAAACAAGATAAGAAGTTATTTGTCCCAAAGTTTACCTTCTGTGAGAACTAGTGCTGAAGTGTCTATACTGTGTTTGGCTGGATAAGTACTGGACTGTACACTATTGGGAAGCAATATAGGGAATCTGGTTCGACATGCCTCTTTGCAGTTGTCTGAATGGGAAGCAGAGCTTTCAGGCCTCTTTACTATGGAACCAGCTCCAAGTTTGGATTTTGGAGACAAACACTGTCTCTCATTTTAAGATTTGGCTTATAGCTTTCCTTCTTGATAAACCTCTCTGGATCAGGTAACATTTAACCATCGCTTTGTTATGCTGCAAAAGGCTTATGCTGTTGTGGCAGCTTCTCATGATTCAGTGAGCGTTTTTCTTCTTTACTCATCTGATGATGAGTTTACTGCATTTAATCATACGTAAATCAATTATTAAACTCTCTAGTTTGTTTTTTGTCTGCCCCCTGTGAGTCTGGTTCTGCTAGAAGTTTCTTCCTGTAAAAAAGGCAGTTATTAGTTCCCACTGTCACCAAGTGCTTGCTTCTAGGATATTGTATAGTTGTTGGAGTTTCTTTATAATATTGCATGGTCTTTATCGTACTGTATAAAGCTTCTTGAAGTAACTGTTGTTCTGAATTCCCGGTATATAAATGAAATTGAACTGATTATATTTATCCTTCTCCTAAGAGGTATCTTTTAGCTTTAAATCAGGTTCTACAGAGTTTAACTCTCTGTCTTGTGCTTTTTTTCTCTGTTTACCTTTGCGGTGCAAAATGTTTTGTTAGGGTTTGTGAGTTGAACAACATGCTTCTGATAGCTGATTAATGCCGCGTAAGTATGCTTAATTACATTTAAATGCAGTTATTGGATTTCACCTTGCATTCACCTCTTGTATATTAGTCCCTGATGGTTTGATTGTTGGATGGAAAAGTAGCAAGTCTCTAAAGTTGTGCGATCAACTCAGCAACCACAGAGTTGAAATCTGATACTGAAAAAAGAGATGAAATATACAGTGTGCAGCAGAATCTGATGATTTCAAACATGAAAAACATTGTTGAGCCATATAATGATGAGGATTGCAGTTGTTTAAAGTAGGTATGTTATTTATCCACTCAATTAATGAATAATATTTGATGACAAATGATGAACTGGAAAGAGAATACTGACCTGTCTAAATCAAAGAGTTTCTCACATGACCCCATGGAGTTTTCTCCAAGAGGTTAATCCCCAAAGTCACCCATGTCAAAATGTCCATAACAAGGGACATTGGAGAAAAAAAATAAATAAGGATGAACTTTTGCGAGATCTCACACAACTTTTGCAAGATCCCGAGTCACTTTTGTGAGATCTCCCAAAACGTAAAACCTTTGCGAGATCTCGGTACAAAATGAAGACTTTACAGCAGAAACACGTCTATGTGTCTATAGTTTTTTGGTCTCTGTAGATGTAAGATGAAAACTGGAACTGTCTACACTGACAAGCCCAATCAAGTGGCTGGGATAGTGAACAGGAACATCTGTGCTGCATATGGACTAGAAGTCTCCCAAAACTGATAAAAGACACCACCAAAAGTAGTTGAGAAAAACAGGGCTAAGGTCCTTTAGGACTTCAAGTTTCAACCAGACATAGTGGTGGCTGAGCCAAGGAGCAGAAGAACAGTTTTGATATATGTGGCAGGAGTGACATCAGGAAGAAGGACAGAGAAAATGCAAAAGTACTAAGAGCTGAAGGAATAACTGGAGCAGATGTGAAGGGTAAAGTGGCCCCAGTGGTATAGTAGGATTAGGAGCTGTAACCCTGAAGTGGCTCCAGTAAATTCCAGGCATAACAGAAGTCTCTATTCAGATGATCACAGTCCTAGGAACAGCTAAGATACTCCTATAAGCCCTCAAACTCCCAGACCTCTGGTAGAGGACCCAAGCCTGAGGAACAGGAGTGAGAGGGAGATATATTTTTAGCTTAACATCCCAACTAAAATCATACTGAATTATTGATACGCCTTGCTAACAAGCTAGCAATCCACTGCTAACCTTAGGTGATAACTGTTGTGTGTTAATTTCTCTTTTTAAAGGTTATGTCTAATCTAAAACCTAGCAAACAACCAAAACAAAATAGTGGTGGCATTTTCAAAGTTAATTTTTCTAAACTTTCTGATTGACCGTAGCTCACTACTGATTAGCCTGAGTTTAATACCTGCAGCAATTATTTTGCAGAGGGTGTATAAATGGTAATGGTAAAGCAACAAAGAGCCTCGGGTGCAGGGTTTTGCAGCAGATGCAACACACTAAAATACACAAACTATACATAAAACCAGCTTTTAAATTTTCAAATAAACATTTATCTATCATCCTTATAACAGTTATGTTAAAATAAAAATGGAAGTGGTTTTCAGAGGTTTTAAAACATGACGATAATGTTAAAAATGAACTAAATAATGGCATTAGGATGTCATTTTACACCATGTTCTTACAGAAATTCAGAACCCATTATGCTTGTTTGCCACAACTACATCAACTGTTTAACATCATTGCACTACAGAACAGAATTCACACTCATGCTCATTTGGAACATGTTCTTGGAATTAAAAGTTTCAAAGATCAATTGCACCAGTGGGCTCATGCTCTGACTTATAGATTATGCATTTGAAATTATTGCCACCCCCATAGAGCCCACTATAATGCCTTAGTGGAATTTTGGAAAACAATTTCAACCTACAATTGAATGAAGTTCTAGATTTGTAATGGGTGAAAGCACACTCATATGGACAACAATGTATCTGGCCATATTGTTTTCACTGTGGCAGTCAAAAAAACAAATGTTTAAAACCAGAGTTTTTAACTTGACCTCATCAGTTTCCACAGCTAAAGGGTTCCTTTCTACATTTTCGTCATGTCCAGCCATGTCAAAGATAAGAACATTTCACAGTCTTTGCTCAAAGTGTTACATTTGAATTTGTAAAGAAGCACTCTAAAGGGTTCAAGAGGCCAGTGTGATTAATGAATGCCCCTTCACTCTTTTAACACATTTCTTTGAAAGGTCATGTAGAATGCTTCTGTTTTCATGGTAAAAAAAAAAAAAACCCTGTAAATTTATCATGTGGTGTCATATTTAATATCTTTATTCTCCACTTTTAGCTAAAGAAGAGACTAAAAAATACATGAAAAAGTTATAAGGAATACATTTCCAACAAAGTTTTTGGAATGCTGTGCTTCAGGAACTACATTAAATACATCTGAAATGGGTGTAAAATACAGAAAGAAAAGAAAAAATCAAAGTAATGAAATAGTGCTTCAGATTTAAACCCATGCTCCATATAATAAAATATTTCTAAATGTCAAGAGGAAAGCAGCAAAATATGATATGGTTTGGATAAAAGACTTCCCACATATAAAACACTGCAAGCTTTTGCATAACACCTACAAGCATTTTCAGAAGTGAGGGTACTGTTAACATCCTCAACACTCTGATATGAAGCTGAAAAATAAGAAACAAAGTGGAGCTCATCTGTGTTGATAATGATTTTGCCCAATGACCTTGACAAACTGCAAACAGCCCATTTCCATGTGCAACGTTGCCCTGGGCTCTTTTTAATCCTCTGTCTTTGGCTCTATAGTGTTGACCCTTTTAGCTGCGCTCAATTTGTTGGTTACAAGGCAATCTCGATCCCCAAAAAGAGTGGGTGTTTTCTTTTCAAGTGAGATATTTTGCATGAAATGTCGCAGCTGAGGTTTTGCCTCACACTGACCAACTGCTCTTTACATATTTTCACTTTCACCCAGGAGCTATGAGGAATCAACCTGAATTTTATGTTGCAGATCACATCAAAAAGAAGGCACTCTTCACATCATAGCCAGTAGGAAAACCCTGGACTTACCTTTCACATATTCAGGCCTTCTTATTTTGATCACCATTTTGCCTGCCCTGCCCACTTCATTTTAAATTCTCTATCATCACTGCACAAGCCACAAAAATGGCACCGTCTGAACTACTAATATTCAACTTAAGTCAGATCTTGTTTTGCCCCCTCAGTTTTATTTTACCCCCTTCCAAATGTAGGTTTTTAGTAACCTATAAAAAACAGGAAAAGCAAAGCACACTAATAAACAAAAAACTGATCAAACAAAAATGAGACACAGTATTGAAGACCTTTTTATGGTCACATATGAAATATATCATGGCTTAACCTAATCAGCTCTCAGATCCTGATGTTGCTAACCTTTTATTTTATTGTTTTCCATTATGTAGTGCCAAAAAAAATTTCCCACCTGTTTGACTAAATTCTTTTTCTTTTGAAATGTGGATTTTGCACATTTGAAGTAATAACATCTCAAGCTTTGAGCAAGCATAAGTTATAGATTAGCATCTCAGATTGTCTGTCTAATTATAATGATCATTTTTTTCGCCTGTCGCCTGTCATTATTCATATAGTGTAGTTGATATTTGCTGAAGAGGTTATGTTTCCAATAACCCTCAGAGAACAACACAAAATGCAGTCAAGCAAATCAAGCAAGAAAGCGTTTTTGTCATGCTTGCATTAAAGTGCAAGCTGAGCTTCAAGGAACAACGTGTCAGGTTTGATTAATTAGCTTTCAGAGATACAACATTAAGTTTGTTATGATAGGAAGTGTGATATGCTTCCACAATGTTTTTTGTCTTTTTTTAAATGAATCTTGTAAAAGAAATACATGATATTTTGACTTCTCAGTGGGCATCACTTTACATTACATGGTTTAAGGTTAGTTTAGTAATTTTTGTTGTAATTTAGGGTTAAAATTCGTTTAAATATCATATTTTGCAGTGTAGTGCTTTTAAACCAACTCTGAAGTCTGTCACTTCTTATAACACAAGATCATCATTTTATTAATTTCCCCTGTAATTTCATAAAACTGCATTTAGAATGGACAAATATCCCCTTATTGATTCTCATTTTGTGAAGCCGCATTCTTTTATGCCAGATTGGTGGACAGCATTAAGAGTCGTGTCCACTTTTTCCTTGACCACACCTAGACACCTCCAGTGTGCTTCCTGAAGAAGCAGCTTGAGGGTAAATCGTGAGTTGCTTGGAAAAGACATATACATTAAACATGCCATCTGTCCTGTCAGTCTCTTCAGTTTGTAATGAAATGTAACACTGACAAGCAGTCAGAGCCAAAGTATAAAAAGAGTGGAGTACATGTGCCTCAAGCAGGGGTGGAAATAATAAAGTCATGATTGTCATTACATTAACAAGCAGAGATGTATATTTCAAAATGTGTATATGCACACTGCCTAAAGAAGTCTCCCCTTTAACCTGAAAACTGTTATTATTAAATATTCTGTGAGTTCTTTTTGTAGCGTTTTAGTAGTGTTAGTGTTTCACAAAAACGTCATGTGTAAATTTAAACATGAAAATTGAAAAAAAGAAACAAGACGAGGAGCTACAAGAACGCACGAGGCGTATCAAGAAGGAACATAATGACAACTGGTTCATGCGGAGATTCCATGAATACATTGCAAAAACAGATTTACTGTAGTAACAAGATAACAAAAAGTATGAAATACTTACTTAATACTTAAACTAAACTAAATTACTTGGTTCCTCTTCCAGTTTTGAATCAGGAGATGGACACTATCTCTACTTTTAAGATTAGGCTTAAAACGTTCCTTTCTGGATCAGGTGACCCTGAATCCTCCTTAGTTATGCTGCAATAGGCATAGGCTGCTGAGGGATTCCCACGATGCTTTGAGTTTTTCTTCTCAGTCACCTTTCTCACTCATCTATAAATGGTATGATTAATTTGTACCATTGATTGTGGGTGTGTTACCCAGCCAAATCTCTTATTATTATGAGTCGTGTATGTATGTGGTAATTTGTGTTGATAGGCCTCTCTGCATTAAATCATACTTGTTATTAATCCCTGTCTCTCTTCCACAGCATGTCTTTTGTCCTGTCTTCCATCTCTTACGCCGACTGGTCACGGCAGATGGCCGCCCCTCCCTGAGCCTGGTTCTGCTGGTGGTTTCTTCCTGTTAAAAGGCAGTTTTTCCTTCCCACTGTCACCAAAGTGCTTGCTCATAGGGGGTCATATGATTGTTGGGTTTTTCTCTGTATGTTTTATTGTAGGGTCTACCTTACAATATAAAGTGCCTTGAAGCGACTGTTGTTGTGATTTGGCGCTGTATAAATAAAATTTAATTTAATTTAACTGAAAAAACACAACTCTGTGATGTTTCCATATGTCTTTTGACATAGGCCTCTACAGCTAACAGTAAGAGGAGCATGGCATGTCAAAATAGCTTACACATTAATGAGAGGCTGAACACTGCTTTGTTATAAGATGATAGATATTATTCACATTACCAGTTTTGTTCTGGTTGATCAGTATATACAGGCCATGGATCAATATAAAGAACTCTACATAGTGACTCTCTGATATTGAACTGTGAATATCTTGATAGAAAACACAAATATTTTAATTAATGTAAGGTTTGGTGATCAAGCAGCTTCCAAAAATGTGTTTCTCAGCAAGAAGTAGACACTACTAAAAATATTGCTATACAAGCAAAAGACAGAGTTCTTGTTTTAAACAAGATTCAAAATGTTGAAAGGATTGGGAGGAACTATGGAAAAACTACAAGACATCCCACATAATTCAACTCAAAACAGCTAGGCTGGAAATGTTGCTCGGGCATCCTAATAGCTTTCTGTGTGACAAACGCTGTGTAAGATTCTATTTGAACCACTATCCACGATCTTATCTAGTGTTTTTCTCGACTTATTGACCACTCAGTGTGCTTTAGATGCAACCCATAATACACCATATTTCGTAAATTTCACCAAGTAGTTTTGATGCCTGGGGCCAATTGAATATTTTGATTGTTTAAAGCCTAATTAAAGCGCATATTTAAAACAAAAGTGTTAAAATGAAATGATTCCAGCTTTTTTAATTAATGGGTTTAAAATTATGGAATACTTGTGTTCATAAACCAATGGATTCAATTATGTGACTATTTCATAAACTGCCGCAGGCTTTTTGTGTGCATGTGTATCTAACTGAGTCATCATACTGTATGCTCACTATACATTGACAAATGTGGCTGCACTCTTCCATGATAATACTCCAACTTCCTCTAAATAGATAGTAAATAGATTCAAATCCTCAGCTCAGGGGATGAATCCACCGCTGTATAATTTCTCAATCAAGTAAAAGGCTGGTTGTTGTTTCAACAGCCCTAAAGAAAGGAGAACATCCCATGGAAAACACAGAATTAAAATCTAAGAGATGTGAATTACAGTTTAGGATTATGCATGCTAAGAACATTGTTACACATGCTTATCTGAGCATAAAAATATTGAAAAATCTACAAAATCTTACACACACATGCAAAGAATAGAATTCTTTCTTTGTGAAGTAAAAGGCTAAGCATCTAAGGATAAGCAGAGGGGGATATATAAAAAGCAACAAATGTAATTTTAACCAGGGAGTCTTAACTCTGGGCAATGTGCTATGTAACTGGGCTAAGCAGGGGCTTTGTACAGTGATCCACATGGTGTGTGGCTTTATAAGAGGGCAGATGGTACCACTCAAGCAGGAAGTGATTGACATAATGACATGGCCGAGCATGGAATGTGGGTGTATGTGTGCACTAAATAAGTGTATGCGTGCCTGTGTATTTCTAAAGATACACCCTTAAAATGAATTCAAAGACATCTCTCTTTTTCTTTACTCAAACCCTGCTGTTCTTGTGTGCGCTTGTGCAGATGCATGCAACATCGAGGCACTTTTTGTTTTGCATGTCGTATGCGTGTCTTATCTACTAATAGGTGATGCAAGGCACAGGCTTGCGTAATGATTGTGCAGTGATCATAACACAAATTACCACATACATACATACACGACTCATAATAATAAGAGATCTGGCTGGGCAACACACACACAATCACAATGATACAAATTAATCATATCATTTATGGCTAGTATTGAAAAATGCAATACAGATGATATTCAACTTAAATAACTTAAACTTCATTTATCTCATTCATCTATAGTCTCATCTTTATCTACTAATGAGTTACACTATGCCTTAAACCAAAAGCTTAATGGCAAGACAACAGGCGGTGATGGATTCCTTTGCTGAATTTACTAAAAACTCTCCATGCTGGTACCACTATTCATCAGAACTGTGACAGAGATCAAAAACAATGGTCTAGTTCCTTCCTATATGAGCACGGATGCAATAAAATTATTTCTAAAACCAGATTAAGATCCTACTCTTCCATTAATAACAGAGTTACTTGCCTCCACCATGAATTAATACTGACATTAAAATTATTGGTAAGGCACGTGCATCTAGATAGGAAACAGTACTCCCCTCCATCGTTCATAATCACCAACAGGATTCATCAAAGGCTGGCATCATAACAACAATGTCAGAAAGCTACTCAATCGCATTAGCCTGTCACAGCTTGTCAATAATGGCGTAGATGGGGAACGTCTGTCATCCATCGGCACTTGTGTGTGTGTATTTGGACTGGTTACCTCGTCTTTCTCTTTTAGCACCCAGTGTTCTTCTTGATGCTTTGGAGGACTCTGGAAGGTGGGGAATGCCTGTCAGTGCATGATGACTGATGATGATAACTCAAGTAATGTCAGCTATATGTCATAAGTTTTTAGTTTTCCTTTCTCTCATTTTGCATCCTTTTCTTTTTCAGTGAAATGTATATCAGGTGAGTGATGCAATATGAACATGTTCAGTATAATCAATACCTACACATGCATGTTGTTTTTATAATTCACGTAAACGTCTGTTATGCTACCCTTTTATAATTTTTGCTGCACTATAGACTTCTTAACATATCTTTAAAAAAATAAAGAAAATTATATTAAAATATCCCAAACACAATTCCTTTAAAAGTAAATACTGAGCTGCCTTGGCAGAAATTTGCCCTCTTGGAGTACTTCTTGTTACTATTATTATTATTTGGATCTTCACTCATAATTCATTGACAAGTGTTGTACTGTGAATATGCTCAGCAATTAAAGCTGGGATATTCTTTCAGTAATATGACTTTATTCCAAATGTTGAAAGAGGTGGCTGAGTGCCCACTGTTCTTCTTGGCATTTGGAAGACTTTGGAGGACTCTGCATGGTGGGGAATGTCTGTTAGTACATGATGACTGATGATGACAAAAGAAGGTAATGTCAGTTATTTTTCATAAGTTTAAGTCTTCTTTTCTCTCATTTTGTATACGTTTTGAAGTGAAATGTATGACAGGTGGTAAAAAATAATATGAACATGTTCCCTTGTAAAGATGCTTGGCTAAGATCTGCAGAAAAGAAGGTGGATTCAAAAAGCAGGAGTTAGAAACTAAGAAACCTCCAAAACTTAAATCAAATCCTATTTTCGTACAGCCTTTACACTAAAACCCAGGAACATTAAAGAAATAATTTGAAAACATTGGCAAATACTTCAAAGAGATCCAAATTTACAAGGGATTTTTAAAGAACCACCAATGATAACTTATAAGAGAAGTAAAAACATTAGAGATAGGTTTGTTAGAGCTTTCTGGGACCCTAAAACTCCAGAAAAAATCTTGATAACTCATAATCTACCAGGTAATTTCAAATGTGGGTTTTTAAAGACCCTATTAGTGGCAACATCATTGACATAAAAGGCTCTATCACCTGCAAAACTAAAAACTCATCTACATGATACAGTGCCCATGCAATAAAATATATATAGGAGAAACATCCCACCCTCTAAAAGAACGAATTATTGAACACAGAAATTCTACTAAGAGGAATGATTTAACCAGTCCTGTTGCAGTCCTTATTGTTGGTAATCATAGTTTTCTCCATTTGTTCACAGTTTAAACCACATTAGCCAGAGGGACACTATTTACAACCCAGTGCCAGAAAAGTAGGTGTGGTAACCTACCTGGCACTGTGTATACTGTCAGCAACTTGAAAAGGCAGCTACACCTTGAATATCTGCCTTTTTTTTAGTAAGTTAACCAGCTAAAAAGTAAAACATGGAGATGGGCTCATGTTAGGATGGTGAGTCCCCGAGAAGTCAATCAGAGGCAAAAACAATAAAGCCCAGGTTTTCCATAGTCAAATCAAAGACAGTGCATCCATCCATCCATCTTCATCCGCTTTATCTGGCACCAGGTCACGGGGGCAGCAGCCTAAGCAGAGAAGCCTAGACCTCCCTCTCCCCAGCCAACTCCTCCAGCTTATCCGGGGGAACACCAAGGCGTTCCCAGGCCAGCCGAGAGATATAATCTCTCCAGTGTGTCCTGGGTCTGCCTCCTCCTGGTGAGACACCTCACCCAGGAGGCACCCAGGAGGCATCCTTGTCAGATGCCCGAACCACCTCAGCTGGCTCCTTTCGATGTGGAGGAGCAGCGGCTCTACTCTGAGCCCCTCCCGGATGGCTGAACTTCTAGTAATGATGAACAGAAGGAGGAGGACACAAGTGGAAGGTTTTGTGAAGTGGTCTGGGAGAAATTATCTGCTTTCTGAATGTGAATAAGTCCAAAGAGATTAACTTTTGAAGGAAGATGGCAGCTACACAAACTGCGTCTATCATGGGACAGCATGTGATGGAGGCTCCTGGGTATCCACATTGACAACAGATTGAAATGGAAGACCAACACTGAGGCTATGGAATGCAGTCTACTTAGATGTGGTCTGCTGAAGGAGCAGCTTGGTACTTGTAACTGATTCCTGTCAGTCACATGATTTATGACATTGCATGCAAACAGTGTTTCCTTATGTGATGCAATCATAATTCATTCAAAGGCCAAAGGATATCAGTGACAAACCTTTATTAATTTTAACGCCTACTGTTATTCTTGCATTTTTGAGTACTCTAGAAGATGGGAATGCCTGCCAACACATGATGAGAGACAATAATAACCCAGGTACTGTCAGTTATGCAAATTATTTATGCAAATGTACCATTTATAAGATTGGGGAAACCTGCAGTCAGCGGAGACTGAAGAAGTCACTTGGGTGAATGACGAAACGTTTCTTCCACAAAACGCTACGTCCAGATGAACAGAATCAACTTTTGGAGATAATGTCAGTTATCTGTCATTCGATTTTAATTATCTTTTCACTCATTTTAAATTATACTCTCCCTTGTAGGTGAAAGTTGTGTTAGGTGGATGACACAATACATAGTCTTCAGTCATTGAATGAGCTTTTTGAGCAGGCAGATTGTAAAGGGAATTTCACAAGAGTACCTCTTTCCTTTAAATATTATTAATCCCACTATACAGTGCTGTGCAACAGTCTCATCCCTCACTTCTTTTAGATTCTGCTTCCAGAGAGCTAGACTTGAGCAGTCTTGAGCAACTCTTCTTCCGGCTTTCTGAAAGTCATTTTTTCTGTGGACATTGACTGCTTTTTCACTCATTTTCAGGTTTGGACAATATGACCTCAAATCAAAATCATGATTAACTTAACATTTTACTTTGATACAATTAATGAACAATTATTATTATTACTGTTATCATCATTTGGCTCTTGTCCTTATATTTGATTGACAAGGCTTGTGCCGTAAATTTGGGACAATATTGACAGAATTTAACGAGATAAAAAAAAAATCAAGAAATAACTAAGATGAGCAGGTTTATGTCATTTATAAGTTGCGAATGTCACTTTTGATTAGTATTTGATTAATTCCGCTCTATTTTTCTTTCAAGCATTGGTTATTGGCCATTTTCACAGGAATTTTCTTTTGATTTCTGCATTTGTTGAGCCACTTAAGTTTGTTTGTTTGTTTATTAAGCCATCCAAGGGATGAACCAGTGTAGTGTCTTCACAAAACAAACAACATAGCAAATTTTAAATTGCATCTTTAGACAGTTTGTTACTTGCAGGTTGTCACAAAAACATCTATTTTGTTCCCATTTCTTTGAATCCACAAAAAATATAAATAATTAGACAGTTTGATAGTGGGAACATTACCATGTTGTATTAAATTAACTGATTTTGCGATTTTAAGGAAAACCGTGGCAATACAATTAGAAGTATTGTCAATGTGTAAGTTAAAGTCAACGACCTAAATGAGCTGAATTCTCCGATTGGAGAATTTATTTTGGAATTCTGCAGGGAATTTAGGAGTTTGGCTGATCGCAATATAACTAACTGAATTTTTGCATACAATTATGAATGATAATTCAAAGAAATGAAATAAACCGGAAGCAGATAATGTTATATATATAATATTTCCAGTTTGGTGCTTTAAACATGGATTTAAGTGCAGAAATACAGTACAAGATAACATGACAATGTGCAGGCAAGTTCTTTTGGTAGGAGACCTCAGGAGAGGTGGAGAGTTTATGTCTCTCAGCTGGCTTCATAGTGCGTCTACCTGAAAGTGCTGGAAGAGGTGGCTGGGAAGAGCGGCATCTGGGAATCTCTGCTTAGATTAGTGTCTCAAAAAAGTCTCAATGATAAGCCTGCAATGTGTTGGTGTTGCAATTGTTTTTTTTTTGTGTTTCAGTCCCCATCATTGCTCATTTTGGTATAAAACTATTTTTGTAAATTATAACTAGTCAGATTTTTCTCATAAAGACAATGTATGATACATTTATTAGCATGTAGACTATGTTTTTTTCAGATGTTGAAACCTGTTAAGTTCAAGATTTCAGGGATAACCATGTTTAGTTTTTGTGTTTCAGTGGCCACTGTAGTTCCTGGAGAAGCATGGGCTGTGGGGAGTTTCTGCAGGATCATGATGAGTCATGATACTTGAGGCAATGCCAAATATATGCCATGAGTTTTTAATGTCATTTTCATTTTAGGGTGACTGTGGCTCAGGTGGTAAAGTGAGTGGTCTACCAACTGGAACTTTGGTAGATTGATCTCTAACTCCCACAGTCCACATGCCAAAGTATCCTTGGGCAAGATACTGAACCACTTTTGTTCCCAATGCATCAATCGGCATTCGAGTGAATGGATATTTGCATGTTTTAGCTTGTTGTTCTCTTTTAGTGCCCACTGTTCTTCTCAGCTCTTTGAGGAGTGGATTGCTGGTATTTAAACTGTTGACAATGGTTTGTTGATCTATCTATCTTTCAAACATATCTCTTATGAATAATATAAAGCCATTTAAAGTCAGTAAGAAAATGTCCATCACAAGGTCGAAGCTGCAATCATTGTATGGCAAACTGATTTTTATATTTATGTGTCTCATTGAGATTAAATATCTCTTTTTCAAGAGAGACCTGATCAAGATGGCAGCAGAAATTGCAACAAATGTAACAGGACAGCTCTATAAAGGCATTTCAAGTAGGACACACATGTACAATAATGCAGAGTTACAAGTACATATGCAAAACAGAACATTTCTTTATTTTATATATAAATTCCTGTTAACCACTGTGTATTTATCAAAAAAGAGGATATTAGACACTGAAAAAAGGAAAGAAAAAAGCACGAAACCCTGGGAATCACTTTTTGGCACATGACCACTTGCATGCTGAGTGATGACGATATCCGAGATAACTAAACCCACCTACAGTTCATTTAAATGCCCGCGCACGGTTCTCTCCGAGCTCGTCACAGTGTCTCCCGTTGCTCTGTATTTATAAAGAGCCCCGGTGAGCAGAAAGGCACAAGCGTGCCTCGTCTCTAGAGAGGCAGAGCGCGTTTCAGCGACTTGGAGACGTCTTTGGATGAAAGAGCTGGGTAGCCGCTGCTGAAGCCGAGAAGCAGGAGCGCAGGAGTTTTAGCCCAAGTTCACCGCAGCAGGTCGTTGTGCCGGCGACCTTAACTCAGGGGTGAGTTCTTGTTTTACTTCACTGTCCTCCCTTTATTTTTTCTTCTGTCTCCGTGGAAAATGGGGCTGTGCATTCCGCTGGTGGACGAAGAGCTTAAGAATAAATGAAGCGCTCTTTAACTAATGTGCAAACCAGTTTTATTTCAATATTATTTGTCATGCACAGCAGTAGATTTGGCAGCCCTTTGCTGCTGTTTTTTATTTTATTTTATTTTTATTTCTGGTAGCAAAAGTGTCACCAGAACTTGTTGCTGAGAAAAATAAACACTATATCCGCGGTCTATGTGAACATTTTACGATTTTCTGTCGAATGTATTCAGTGAGAGGAGCAGTGCAAAATAAAATTATTCTATAGTTTTGAATTTATTCGCCCTTAGATTTTTCAAAAAGTAATAAAGGGCATTTTTAAGCTAGATGTCGCTCTATATTTAATCGATGTCATTTGGTCGTCTTTCCCAGTTAATCTTTGTTTCCCGAGCATTGGCAAGTGTTTTTCTTAGCAACACGCAGTTTCGCTTTTGGACTTGACAACAGAAATCAGACATTCTTGCTTTCACAGCTAGGGGGTATTGGAAAAATGTGTAATTTCGTTCTCGGTTTTTTGTTTTTATTTGTTATTTTTATTTATCTATTAATATTTTACATTAGTATAGGTGTTTTTAATAAACTTCTCATTTGTTCGTTTTGTTGCTTCTGCAAGCAGAGTGGGGACAGTTCCCGAAATAAATCTCACCTGTGTGTTTGTTTGACGCCTTGCCGGATAATCTCTTAATCCGCTAAAACAATGCTGTTCGGTCCATATTATCACCCTAACATTATTTATTATGTGCAGCCTCGATGTTCCCTTTAACAACATGGCACTGAGGTATAAGGGGCCGACCTGTTAAACTAATGCTGCCAGCTACCCAGTTCATTCATTTTCTTCGTGGCAACTAATATGAGCAACATGTGAGCACAACATAAACATTAGTAAAGTTTTTAATACTGTCACTGGCTCCTTGAGAGGAGACGACCTCCGATCCCCCTTTTCTCCCATTGGTTCACGCCATATTGAAAACTTTGGTGTAAAAATGAGTTATAAGTGGGAAGTTTATCCCTTTAAACGGTAAATTATTAGAAATGAGTTATTAAAAATGAAAACATACATGCAAACTTTGCAGAAACAAACTCAACCAGGAGTTACCAAAACATTAAGAATTAAGGAATACCTAACAAGTACTTAATAACTCTGGAATATTATAGTAGATCGTGATTTGAGTCAGATATATGTACGTACACATTTGTCAACGAATACGGGCAAGCTATATGCCACATTGCATACAGCTTAGTAAACAGTTGTTTGCCCACTCTAGATAATAGCATTGTAACCTAGTTAACATTTAGACGACTATGACCACTATGTTGCCTAACAGATAATCGTTCTACCCAAACCAGACAGAGCGGCAATCTCAAAAAAGATTTTAATCCTCATATTCGGAGCACATTTCCATCACTTTCCACGTCTGTTATTGGCAATTTCCTATCTTCGTGGGGTGCAGCTACAAAGGAGGATTAAAGGGCCGCCCAGCCTATAAAAGTTACTCCAGCACCTCAGGAGAGCTAAGCTAATATTTATGGATTAGTGGCAGTTTTTCCCAAGGCTATGAACTGAAGCCATGACCCCGCCCCCCGGAATGTGTGATTTCACTTGTACGGGAGTGGTTGTTTGATGAACTGATTCAACTAAAAGGTTTACATGCCTTTAGTACGGTAAATATTGGGAAACGTGCATATTGTCATGAGAGCTTTGGAGAAGTTGATTTTCTGTCAAGTGGATTTCTGAAAAGTAGGCAAGAGTTCAAAAAACCCTCTCTAGATTTTTTTTAAAGATTTTGTTTTTACCTTCTTTTTTTTTTTGGAATAACCAAAACTGGAATGTGAAGACCGTCAGCGTTCAGAGGGGCGCTGACCTTGGTGCTGAATTATTTCTGCTATGCAGCAGCATGCCTGCCCTTCTTTACTGTCTGCGTAGCGGGCGCACTGAGCAGCTTTACTTGAGTGCCTACTGTACATTTGCAGGCGCCATCACCCACGCGACCAGATGTAACGATTTCAAAGAACAAATGTAGTGGCGTTGTATTAAAGAGGTAAACGCATTATTGTAGCGTCGTGAAGACTGACACGTTTTTTTTAATCATCTGTAAAGTTCATTGGAAGTGCAGAGGCTTAAGCATGTGGTGAAAGACAATGCACTCCAGACTGGTGTGTGTGTGTGTGTGTGTGTGTGTGTGTGTGTGTGTGTGTGTGTGTGTGTGTGTGTGTGTGTGTGTTAATTACTGAAACCTCAAACAAAAGTAAAACCTTAGCTATTACCTTACCTGTGTTTCTAATGGTAAGAGCAGCAATCCTACCATATATAAGTACGCCAATCCTGTGCTTAAGCATGCAAAGTATATGTAAATGATTCATTATATCAAGTACCCCCAGGAAATCATAGAGATCAGAGAAAATATTATTAGATCACTGTCACTGGTGCATCAACTCAATTCCAGAGTATGATGTATTAAGAAAAAGAAATAAGTCCAAATTGTACCAGGTTCTTGTTCAAATGCAGCAGGAAATTTTTCCACTAGAGAAATCAAATATTGACATTCCAAAGTGCAATTAATCTTTCAGTTTTTATATACTCAATATTTGCTTTTTTAAACATTACAGAACATGGCCATGTGATAAGTAGGATAATATGCTTTTCATGTTTATGACAATATTTTGCATCTGTAGCTCAGCAGGACTTAATGATCTGTGTAACATTACCTTGTGAAAGCACTCTGCTTTAATGACTCATATACCCCTCTCTGACTGATGTTAAATTAACACACTGTAAACAAATCATGCTGTCAATGTAATTTCATTCAAAACTAATAGAACTTTTATTTCCCTCCTCCTCTTTCTACTTCTGTTGCTTTCCAGAAATCTTCCTGAGGACACACTTATACACACACAGACAAGCACACACAATTACACACAACAATACACAGGCACCATGCAGGAGTCGGAGCCTACAGTGTGCCAGCTCCAGCCCAACATCATCTCAGTGCGCCTTTTTAAGAGGAAGGTTGGCGGTCTGGGCTTCCTGGTGAAGCAAAGAGTTTCCAAGCCACCTGTCATTGTGTCAGACCTCATCCGTGGTGGAGCAGCTGAGGAGTGTGGCCTGGTGCAAGTGGGCGACATTGTTCTGGCAGTCAACAACAAGCCCCTGGTGGATCTGTCATATGAACGGGCCCTGGAGACACTGAAGAATGTGATGCCTGAGAGCCATGCCGTGCTGATTCTCCGTGGGCCTGAGGGCTTCACCACACACCTGGAGACCACGCTTTCTGGAGATGGGCGCCAGCGTACAGTGAGGGTCACACGCCCTGTGTTACCATCATCAAAGTCCTACGAGCAGTGGTCCCCTCTCAACGCATTGAGCCCTGGGCAACAGCAGCAGGTCAACAAGGATAACCAGCTAAGAGCCATTGAGAACCTCTCCTCTCCATCCATCACCCAGTCCCTCCTACAGAGGGGAGGCATGCAAGGCCAAGACCCCCTGCTGATGAGGGATGGGGGCCGTGGAGCTCTCCTGTGCAACGGGCTGGAGGAAAACAATGAACTGCTCAAGGAGATTGAACCAGTGCTGCGCCTCATCAAAAACAGCAAAAAGGAGATCAATGGAGAAGGCCAGAGGAATGCTGGGAGAAGAGATGCCGAGATTCAAGTGGCCTGGTAATTTGTGATGTGATACAACCTTATTGATCCCTTAGTTAAAGTGTCTTTGTCCACCATCCTCTTCACAGTGAGGGTTGCCGTCAGAGACCAGATAGAATTAGACTCAGGATGCAGTTCAAGGACTCTTAAAGATGGTGGCTATTGGATGACACAAGAACTTGCACCTGGTCTTGTGATTGAAAGTATCCCTGTTCACTCTGCCACCCCGCAGATTCTGAACTACCTGACGCATCTGTGTTAATTAGCTGTAATAGACAGTCTCTCATTCAACTAATATGACTCAGCTTACAGTGCCAAGTAATTATCGTCTGCCTGCTGGTCTCTAGCAAGCCTCACTTAAAATAAAATTGCTCACAACATTTCTCAGGACCAATTCAGTTGGTATTCTTCTACTGCTGAACAAGCTGATTTATGTAGGCTTACAAATACATCCTTTAAACAGTTTGGCAGTTTGTCAAACTTTTGCTTTTTTATAGATGTAAAGCTACTTTTCTTTTTACTTTTTACTTTTTACTTTTACTTTTTTTTTTCTTTTTGCTTGCTGTATGCATTGAGGCTGTTTAACCAGGATTAAAATACACAGCATGTGAGCATTTCCCAGTAGGCAAGTGCTTTATCAGTAATGGATGCGACTTCCTACATTAATCATGGATAATTAATTAGTTAATTAGTTTTCTGTAACATAAAGCTTTACAGAAAAAAAAAGTATTGTCTATCAGTTTGTAAGTGAGCTGCGCTTCTTATGAACAGCCCCTCTTGGATATAGAGTTCAGGTCCTGTGGTATTTATGCATAACAGTAGTTTTGAAAAAGTGCAAAACTGGTAACAATTCTGTTTATTTTACACATTTGACTTTTATTTTATGATTTATTGAGGAAGACTTGGATTTCTTGCAGTTTGTTTAAGTTTTCCCTCTAGATGAGTTTTTCACAAGGCTTCTAAGTCAGGGATAATATAACATCCTCGATTCAGTCTACATGCTCTGCACAGTGTACTGTTATCGGCGTCTCAGTTATCTACCATTGTACTCTCACGACCAATTGAAATCAAATTGAGGCTGCAGTCTCCTTGAATCAATATCTCATTCTTGACCAATCCATGTGCATCCTCCTCTCTTTCATAAATACCCTTTGAGTGATTCATTGCCTTCTTGAGAAACACGTGCTCTGAAAAGACAGAACACAACAAAAGGAAAAACCTCAATGCAAAAACAGCAAAGTGTATGGTTAAACAACCGTACCTAATGCTGCCACCTGTGCTCCCACAAATAGGGATTTAAATACATTTGATTGTGCATGCTGAGATTTGTTCAGCACTGGTAAGAGTCATTTAACTTAATTCTATTTTGCTGTCGGAAAATTATTTCTAAAGAGATGCTGAGGAGAGAAAGGTTAGAGTGATGAATAATACTAATATATTTTTTAATACTAATATTTTTTTAATCTCTGGTCATCTTTTCATTGCAAATTATACCTATTTGCACAGAAAATAAACTCACATTATAGCCAGTGTTGCTTGTTTTCAGAGGAGAAGCAATTACAGTTTCACAATTAAGCATGAGGTTGAGTCAGAGCTAATGACAAATGACACATGCAACTTCTCTCATTGTTTCTGCATGTTTGAACTCCACCTCTGATTTGTGGGGATGAATATGATCTCGCAAATTGCGGCAATAAAGAGATACAGTGTGACAGGGGGTGTGAAAGGGAGAAAGGATGCCTGTGAGAATTTACAATTAGCATGCACGCATGCTTATGGGGGTGGGGAGGGGGAGTGTGAAAGAAAGTAGGAGGCACAATGTGCGTGGGCGCTTTCGATTGGAAGAACGCAAACTTGAAATCACACAAAGACGACTTTGGTCTCATATGGTTTGTAAGAGCGGCAGCTCAGGGATATCCCTTCCCCCCTTTCTCATTCAATCTCTTAGGATTAGATAGTTACAGCTCACAGAGAGCTCTCACTGTTCATATGTTTTTTTCTTTTATCTCTGATGAATAACAGCCGTTCATACTGTAGGGCTATTTACTGAAAGAAAAGCAGATCTGCGGTCAGTCACCTTGATTCACCATCTGTTTATGCATCTCTGTGTCTGATTTTCGATTCAGGAAAACACTTAAATCTGTATTTTCTTACTATTACACACACAAACAGTTTAGGCTGTAGAATTGAACTAGTAATAAACGCATGAATTTCTAAACAAAGACCACATAGGCAAGAGATGCTAAACGGATGTTTTTTGACTACCACTTATTTGCATGAACTTGCAAAGTATTTTCAGTTCAATTTAACAACTTAAAAGTAGCAGAAACACTTTTGAAATGAACTTAAAATCTGTGTTTTCAGTGTAAAAGTTTAGTCACATAAATGTGTCTGACTGAAGCGGTGAGCTCTGCCTGTCTTTGTGCACCCACTATGTTCTGAACAGAGAAATTCCTTCGTGGGTGTGCAGAGCTTTTAAAAATTGTACAGGGTTTCCTTATTTAACAGTATTTTAGAGTGTCTACAGATCTTCTTTTTTTTGTTCGTTCTTTGCAAAACAGAATGCTTGTTTGATGTGTATGTGTATGCATGTCTTGGATGAGGTTTTAAATTAAAATGAAAGATTAGTTTGCACCAGATGCGAGTTTATACACCTGACAGAAAATTGTATCTGACTTCTAGGGACCTTGGCGTGGGAAATGGCACATCCCCACAGCTGGTGCCAGATAATGACAGAATGCTGGAAAACATGCCGGTGGTGCTTAACAATGCTGACACTGACAAGGTAAAGTGAAACAAATTCCCAGCCCTTGAAATGATTTAGAGTGAAAGAAAGCAGGTGTAAGCATAAGTTTTTCATCTATACTTTGATAGATCAAGAATTTGGAAAATAAACCTTTTTGTGTTCCCTGTGTGTTCGAGTCTTCCTGTGCAGGCTTGGTTAGTTCAGCTGTGTAATGCATGTAAATCTGTGACTGCCTTTATGGTTCTGTGCCCTTAAAACAATCATCCACAGTGTTCTATGGTCCCATGCATTCACAAACTGAGCATGCACATCCATGTTCTTTTTACATTGTGCAAAGCCTTTGCTTAAGATCCTATCACCTAGACATTAGATCCAACCATCAGCAAGATTGTGCAGCATTAAACCCAGATTATGCCTTCTACACAGAAGGATCTGGCCACAGGTCTAAATGTCAGCGATAGGGATAGTAATCTGCACATGGTTATCCCACTTCAAGGACCCATCAATGAGACAGGATGGCCTAATGAATGCGTGCAGCTGCTGATCTGTCTCGCACCATCAAATGTGACCCCTCTTAAATTGATCCATCCTCTCAGACCTCCACAAGAGAGAGTGTTAATGTGGATGCTTGAGAGAATATATGTACGAGAGGGTTAGAAAGTGGGAGGGAGGGGAGATATGGATGGTGCTTGATAACAGAGTGGAAATGTTTAATGGAGTAAGAAGCCATATGTCTTTCATTGTCGTGTGTAGTTGCTAAAGTTGAGGAAGCCTATCTGCCTGTGAGAATGTGTGTTTGGGAACTGGAATCAATGTGTGTCCAGTATATGTGCACTTACTCATGCAGCAGGAACCTCCCCTGCAGGCGTTTTGCTAGACACTCATACTAACTTTGATGGCTCCCTGCTTAGTACTTAATGTGACAGACTCAAGTACAACAATAAGTTCATTATAAACACAAAAGTTAAATAGTTTCAGAAAATGGAGATGATTTTTTCCCCTTTTTGAGTACAAAGATTTTAAGTGACACATTGATGCCCTGCAAATTAGTTTTCTCACTTTGGTGAAGGATTTTCCATGTGTCTCTCACTTAAGCTTCTGCATAATTTAATGTGTAATAAGCTGACTGAAAAGGCAAGGTGGTGGGATGTTCTCTCATATTCAACCGTCTAGTGATTTATGGAGTCACCAACTCTGATACTCCACTGAAAACAGAAAATATGCCTCTGTGCTTCCTTTTTTTGCACATTATGGCTTAATCGTCACTGAAGAAGGCATCAGTTGTCAAATCAGAAATGTATTTGTCTTCAAAATCTAAAATATAGAACATATCTCTTCTCTCAAACTCTCAATTTCATTCATTTCTCTATTCATATCTACATCTGTCCTGTGTGCTTCATCTTGATTTCCCATCAGAGGGTTTTGTTTGGGTGGGTGGGGAACTTTACTGCATAACCACATTTACCAGAAAATGATTATGCCCCATTATGAAATCATTTTCATCTAATTAGCTTCAATTATCTTAATTTCTAGCACCATGGATCCTCCCTTCCGACATAACCACACCTTATTCTTGATATTGAGGGCTCATGATGGATAATAGGATTTAAAATAGGAGATAAGTCTGTGTGTAATATCTTGGGGAGGACTGGGTCATTTAAACAGATAAAGCATGATACATGCACCAGCAAATGCTTTTTTGACATTAGGCACTGGAACATATTATTTATGCAGTTTTGCCATTCAAAATACTTGTGGTGCCAACAATATTATCAGTTGAAGACTGTAATAGCAGCTGTTGCTAGCAGATTTTATCAATAAACTGCAGACTTTGGATGGAAATCCAGTTTTCTTTATTTTTTTGTTTTATTCTTCTTTATTTTGTTTTGCTGCTTATCACCCTCAAGTCTAACAAAGACTTCGGCAGACCTTCACTGGATTAAAACAAAACAAGATTAAACCTTTCTTCTATTCCCTCCGATGAGAAATGTTTATGTCTTATCAGACTTAGAGTGCTGATTTATTCATGAAAGTGGCCCGTTTCACATGTTCCCACACCAAACTGGGCAAAAATGCACTTTCATGATGTGGTTTGAGATTCTCACTCCAAACTATGTTTAAATTAACAGATAGCAAAACTTGCAACCAGATTATGGGAAGAGCAAAAGGAAACACCATTCCTTAAGTGTCTTAAGACCACTGGCTATGGTGTGATTATGTTTTAGGTTGTATTATCTTTGCATTTGTAAACAGTGACCATCTTTGTACAGTACATTGGGTCATAACAAGGATGACAATGGGCTAGTCTTAGGCAATCACTTTTTCCCCTTACCTAACTTGAGCTGTTACAATCAAATAAACAAACGCATAAAATAATTCATTTTACCTGGAAGTTAAACATGTAGGGAGAATTATTCTAAAAGGATCTTGATGGCAGAAAAAATCCACATCTATACTGTATTTAGCGATTGTTCAAAGAAACGCGGTTCTCTGAAACTTGCAGATGGCGATAAAAAATAAAAATAAAATGAAATAAATGTAAATGCCAAAGCTATCTTCCAGCCCGTGAGCAACAAGCCTTACATTCAAATGATACACAACTTTTATTTCTTTTTTAAGTCAGAAAGGCTTAATTTTTCCACATCTGAAATACTTTGCCTGTTTGATGTGCATTCTCCTTATGGTACAATGATCTTTCATCTTATCCACAACCTCACGTCATATCTGAGGTGCTCGGCGGGGGTTATTGTTGTTCGAGCATTAAACACACTACTTGTGTGTGTAAAATCAGATTCTATTCAAATTGCTCACTCCTTCCTACAGTTTGAGAGGACATCAAATGACAGTGAGACCCCACAAGTGTGACACTGTCGGTATTCATTGCTCCAGCAAGCATGCGAGCAAGTATTTCAAAAGCTGCACCACTGTTTGACTAACAAAGCTGTGGAAGATGATGAAAGAGCTTCCAAGGTGTGCAATTGATTACTCTGATCTTTGGCAATCATTTGCCGCCTTCTCTAGGAGCTCTTACAGTTGGCTTTGGGGTTAAATTGCAGCCATTCATCAGTCAATAGCTACAGTACTGGAAAACCGTGTGAGCCTAGAGTTAGCTTGCCATCAACCTGCTGTTAAATGCTGATTGCCTTTATTCTGGAGAGAAATGGAGAAAGGAAAGAATGCAGATGGTTTCTGTGCATAGGCCTGAGTGAGAGAGACATAAGCACAATCACAAATCAATATTCCTTGAGAACAAAGGGCTGAGGTTCACTGAGGCAGCCAGTTGAAATGCTTTCAGATATTTCACATAGTATTCTTACGTCAAACTCTCATGTCCAACTTTATGCACTCAAATCCATTTCCTGGCAGTGGGAGGTCTGCGTCACTTTTCAACTTACTTTGGTATGACTCCCAGTTATAAACAATCTATCCAGTTTCCACCAAAAGTATTACCGAGGCCAGAACATATTAGACAGTTAAAGTACAAGGGTCTGAAGAAATGAGTCATGTGTGAATGTCTCTGTGTTTTTTACAGCCTCCAGCTGAGGGCAGGACCTCACCCAGTAAGTCACTGCAGAATGGCAGCCCTTCCAAATGCCCCCGCTTTATAAAGATTAAGAACTGGGAGACTGGCACCATCTACAGTGACACACTCCACCACAGCTCCAGCAAGGTAAGACAATTAAAACTCACCTGAAGAAAAGATCCTTAGGATCACAGAGATCAAGGAGCCTGCTATAGCATCTGTGTTTGTCACAGAAAACCATCCTAGCAAGGGTGAGAAAGATTTGGATGATTCAATTATGTAGTATGCTGTTTCTTCACGTTCTAAATCCCTTTACTGAATAAGAAAGATTAGAACTACTGGCAAAAAGAAACACCTGTATGATGCAATCTTAATGCAATGCAATATTGTGTTTATATTCTTTACTTTTTCTTTTTTTTTTTAGTGTTGAAACCTGCAAGTAATGATGCATTTTTCTAAATCACATCTTCCCATAATCTTCAGCTTGTTGTACTTTTAGACAAATAAACTATATTCGCTTTACAGCTGACATCTCTTAAGCAAAAGAACAAAAGCAAACTCCTAAAAGCTGAAACATGAAAAAGTGTTTGGCTTTTATGCTTGAAAAATGTTTTGAGACTATGTGCAATCAAATGGAGTTCTGTCTCACAAAACAAACTGCTTAATTCTCCCGAAACAACCACAGAGGTTAATAAAGAGTGTATTCATTATTGAATT
Organism: Haplochromis burtoni; assembly: GCF_018398535.1. Classification (NCBI taxonomy): domain Eukaryota; kingdom Metazoa; phylum Chordata; class Actinopteri; order Cichliformes; family Cichlidae; genus Haplochromis; species Haplochromis burtoni. The sequence goes on from NW_024582472.1 coordinate 732,935, forward strand.
GAATCACAATGTACTGGGGGTTTTCATTGTCACGAAATATGGTGAATACTGATAACAAGTTTAAAAAGAGAGTGTGCAACAAGATTCTGTAAACACAAAGGTTAATACAAGATTTAATAATTTTATCAGCTATAACAAGAAATATAGTTTTGATTTTGCATTTTTTGACATATCACAAAAGGGGGAAACAGATTGGTTTTCCATGCTGAAACCCTTTGTGTCAGTTTTTGCATTAAGGTACGAGCACAGCTTTTATACTGTAAGCTGACTAACAAAGTTGACAGATGTCTGTGACTTAAATGGTAATCTTGAAGGCACTGATGAACATAAAGTACAGTGTCTTGGTTGACTGAATATGCATTTAGCCTGCAGACTTACCAACACATAATCTGCAAGTCAAGTAGATTGGAAAACAATAGCACAGCATGGCGTCTGCCTTTTCGCTGCTTCTCGCTAACCATTCATACATTAGTAGAATCCTGTCTGAACTGTTGGTGATTCAACTCATTAGAATTAAGCAGGAAATCAGGGGGGTTAGGTAAATCTAGGTGAAGCTTAAGAAACAATTAATTCCTCAGACCGAAAAACAACATATCACTGGCACAGCCTACCGTATTGGGACAGCTCACATGGTCAGATGGTGACTCATGTAGTCATGACTCGATGACTCAGCATTTTCAGAAGAGAGTGCTGGGAAATTAAATACGTAATGTTTAGTGGATATTTTTGTCCAAAATGCTGATACATTCATGAATCAGTAACATGAGTGGCTCAAGAAAACCAATTCATTCATCCCTTTATCAACCATCTGCAGCTGCTTTAATAAACATTAATAGTGAAAGGCATTAAGTGATACATTAGGATTCATAAAATCAGTAGATGTACCTTTAATACTCATCATGAGATGTGAATATTGAACAGAAAATGATGATTTCTGCTTTGAGCTAATGCCTAACCTCAGCATGATAACTGACTCGGAAAGCCATTGTTGAAGCGAGTTTAATGCAGTGTATCATACAGCACTGATTAAATGGCATGATCACAAAGTGTGTCAGTAGTTTTCCAGGTGTGATCATTTCACATAACATTTTCACAGGTGTGATGTGATCAGTAGGCTAACTTGAAGGCAAAAATGCGGCAAATCCAATGGTGCAACAGAGAGTTCACCCTCAGCCACAACAAGTTTTAAAAATTCAAGGAATAAAATAAAAAAGAAAAGAAACTTGTAAAGTAAAAGAAACTTGGCAAACAGGTGGATCTTAGGCCTCTGAAGGTTCTTATCTATATCATATATTCTGATGTTGTCAAGTTGCCTAGAAACCCTATAGCAACGGGCTAAGATTAACCATTTCTATTCACCTGTAACATATCAGAAAAAGTTTTTTTATTTGACAACAATAGCATCACATTCAGAGCCACAAAACTTGAATTACACATGATATATTATGACACCATCACTTTTCCCAGCAAAACCCCACAACTGGACTACAAAACATCTGTATAGTAGAACAGAGCTTGAGCGTCACAGGCGAACCACAATAATTGACAAAAATTATATGATAATGTATTACATTTAAAAAGCTACTATAAATGCTATAAGATCGAAACTGGAGATTATTTTTGTGGTTTTGAGAATTTGTTATCAAGAAATGCTGATTATTGGTTGAAAACAAAGAAACAAAACAAAAGTCTGCACTATTAATGGCTAATCTTTTCTTGCTCCATCAATCTGCTCTGATTCCCTCTCTACGTAGACTCTGGAGCTCTGTGATAACATTGCACTCTTCTTTTCGTCTCCCAAATAAGAAATAATTAATCATTTTTGAGAAGTAATAAATTCAGAAATTCTCTTAATTGTTCAAGGACAAAAGCTGTGCACATATTCAATATAATATTTATCAAAACTCATAATGAGGCACTAATTCTCTCATTATAAAAATGTTAATTGGGTCCATCAATAATGGAGTGTTTGGAAAACTGCAGCAATAAAACCTGTGTTTAATTTTGGTGATCACATGACTACTAGTAATTTCAAAGCAGTAATTATCTTTCCTGTAGTATAAAAATTAACACTGCAATTGACCTTTGAACAGATCATCTTTTCTTACTTCTCACTCGTTGCAATTTGGTGTCTTTGGTTTGCATTCAAAAATATTAACGCCGAATTGGGCAAGTGAACCATGGCTGTGAACTTGATTTAATGAAATCTTTAAATACAATTAATCATCAAGTTTTCAAAGATTAAAATTCCATCTTATGTAAATGAATGAATAAAATATTTTCTTACAAATTGAAAGAAAATAATAACAAAACTTCACAAATAGTTAATGATAAATTTGGAGTTCCTCAAGGTTCAAGTTAGGGTTCTCTGTTGTTTAGCTTTTATGTTCATGATGATAAACTGACATTTGTCCATCTACTTCCCACACGTGTGCTGATGATATGGTTAACATGTCATTAAAAAGTGCCCCTTTCGACATTTTATCTTCTTTTTGTTTTCAGTTTTTTTAGGCTTGTTGTTGTTGTTTTTTACATGGCAGTTTTCAGTACAGTTTTCAAATGATTGTTTCATTTATTAAGTGTCACAAAATCCTGAAATCAGAAACGAGGCTAACACGTTTTAAAATAATGCACATGGGTAGATTTCTGTGACTACACGAAGTCAGTAAAAATATGTGGTTATTTTTCTCCAGACAGTTTATCAGTTTATCAGACAAATTCAATCTAACTGTAGGAGGGAGAAGACAATATTTAAACAACTAGGTGTCATAACAGATCCACTGCTTACATTTAAAGCACAAGTTTTCAAAAATGTGAATGGAGTCCATTTTAAACATATTAGGAGTGATTTAACTACAAAGGGCTCAGAGGTGTACATGAGTGTTATGGTTTTTCTGTCAGATGAAGTATTGTCTTACCAGCTGGACAAGTAGGACCACATTACAGTCAGTAAATACTATTTAGGAGGATTCTGCAAAGATAAAAAATGAAATTCAAATCATAACAGTAAAACTGAAACAAAAATGCTTTTTATTAAAATAGGAACAACATGATTAAACTGACTGCTATTTTACTGGTGTGTTTGCTTCCAGTGAACCATGTTTTCATTTGTCAATGTAAGGGATTTGAGCCTCCATGGAGGCTTATTCAAGTCAGTCTGAAGCCATTGTGCATCTTTTATAACTATTGCTTTCCCTTCCCATCAGAACATTGTTTACTAAGTAGCTGAATATTGCATCACAATAAAACATCTAAGCACAAGAGCTCAAATTCATGTTGGGCTTTCCTAATGTCTAATGATTTCCTAACTGTGACTGTCATGTTTCGAGGGAGCAGTGAACTCAAAAAGACTGTGGAAGCTGCACCAGATGTATTTAAAGCATGCAGACCAAACTGACCACAGTATCAGCATTTCAATACATGCTTCATTCCAGATACAGAATTTGAAACGTTCACGGTGTATCAAACACAGTTGGATAGCACCACCAAAATGAATGCACCCTGACGAAGAAGAAGCACTCCATTCTTGAGCGACATGCTTCCCGCATTTTTGCATCTTTGTGGAGAATGATTCATACAGCAACAGGATAATAAGCCCAAACACACATAAAAAGCTTTGTTAGAGTACAAAGGACAATGAAGACCTGGAAGTGGTGACTATCATGTACTTTACCATTTATAGGGGTATTTAAAGACTGAGAGAAAGCCTGTACCAGATTCAGTGTATCATGTCTTTACTGAGGTCCTATGATGGTTTCCCTTGTTTTCTGCCAGTGTACTTACTGATAAATATAGCTTTATACCATTTCAAATAACAATGTCAGTGTATTTGCAAAAAATCACTTGCTTATCCACTCTGTATGACATCTGCATGATTTCATTCAAATGTCATACTGTTGGTCAAACTATCTAATTGCAAACAGCAGGCACTTGTTGTTGCTTCATGGGAATAAACTATGGCTCAGGACAGGATATTAATTGAATTTTAATTTTTGAAGTTTTGGTTTCCAAAAAACAAAACAGGATGGATAAAGGTATTACTTTTTCCATTCATTTTTCCAACAAAGTTCTTAGGTTTTATGCAATGTAAATGAACCATAACATTTCCTTTTCAACTGTGTCCTTCAGTGTGGCCAAAAATTTCTTTAAATTAAAAAATACATATACTTTTCTTGGGGGTTTTTTTGTTAAAATTGAAATTTCAATATTTATTGAAGTAATATTTACTTTGGTTCTTGTCATAATCAAACAATACTAGGGAATAGTACAACAAGGTCCTGTATATGATAAATAAAGAGTATTTTGAATTCTGAATCATGCATAGCCACTGTGCTACAGTCCAAGACAATAAACATTGAGGTAAAAGGGGGATGTGAAAGATTGGCATACTTAATGCCATAAGACTTGAAATTCATGTGCATCTTTCAGGGATTCAATGTGTCACAAAGCTGATATTGTTATTAATGAAAAACTGTGCTGCAAACCTAATGCAACACATTATCTTTACTGGTGTTCTTGGACTTTAGGACCTAAAACAGTGAGGTGGTAGGGTGGCTCTAATTGGTAAATAAGATAACCTCTAAATAGTTTGAGGATAATACCTCAGAAAGCCTCGGCTATGCAAAGACTATGTAAAAAGTATTTCTTGCTATGCATTTTCCTAAACTGCTCGGTCCACCTATTTTGTTTTCTATTTTGTCATGCAGCTAAAGTTTCCCCCTCTAGTTAGTAAGCCAGTCTACCAAACACAAGGTGAGCTGTGCTGTTTAAGTATTCACCCTTCAAAACACTGCAGCCATTTGTAAACAGCAACCGGCAGCCTAATTACTTTGGTGACTTATCGAACAGGCTGTCACATGCATCCCAATGAATGGTCTGTAATAGCATTTTCAGATTTATTGTATATCACAGACTCTGCTGTATTCGTGGATGATCCGTCTTTTTCGAAAAGGACAGCTGGCTGGCATGAATGCCTAAAGCAGGATGAGGAGCGGACGTGCTGGAGCACAAGTGATTCCTTTGTTTTATTTTTAACATTCTGTGTTTTAATCATCAGTTTTCTTATTCTCCTCTTACCTTCCACATCCATCATCGTACTTTAACCACCACCTTTTTTTGTTTTTTAGTCTTATTTCTGTTGTCTTTTTGTTTTGTTAATTATCTTTTCTTCAACCTCCTTATAATTATACGTACTTTGCTTTTTTTATAGCTCTTCCTGAGTTTCTCTCTCAACTCCTTTTCACATTTTCCCTTTTCTTGATTTACTGTGATGTTGTTTGTGCAGTTCAACAGAATTTTTTTTTTCCTTTTTCTGCTCTTGCTGAGTGACGTCTTGGGTTAGTTGGAAGGGTCAAAGTTTTTGGGGGGCACACTGTTGGTGCATGTCTGAGTGTTTGGATAGTGTAAGTGGGTGGCTCAGTGTAACAAGCCAATTTTAGCACTGCAAGGGTCACTGTCAAATTTCCTCTTCAACTGCACTCCTGTGCTATCATTTCTGTCGTGAGCTTTTGCTCACTCATTCGTTTTCTCTCTAAGCTGGTGACGGCAAACCAAAGTGACAGCTGACTTCAACTTTAATCACATTAAAGTTACCAAACAAGGTTGCTATGAGCAATTTTCTCCTTGCATCTGCCTGTTTCACTGTCTTTCGTTCTTTTTTTTAATCTTTCCTCCTTATTCTGTCTTCCTGTCTCAGCTTAGTGGAACGATACCAATCTATGACTCACCGACTTACTCATTCATTAACATGCGTGCCAGCCATGTGTGAGTGATATTGTGAAAGAAATGTAACAGTTACAATCTTTCTATGCATTAAGTGTCCAGGAATTGTGAAGAAATTATCTTTATTTGAATCAAGTAGAATATGATCATAACCATGATTTAACAAATACCTGGTGAGTGGATGTAATTTACCAAAGCCATGTTGCTTTGTATATTAAAAGGTTAGGAGTAGGTCTTAATAATAATTAAAACAATAACTACAATCTAATGGCAATTATTGGTAAGAAAGTTTTGAGGTAAATGTGCCTGTCAACAGAATTAGCATGTTTTATGGTGTTACTGTCTTGAGTTCTTATAACTGAAATTACGACTGTTTTACACAAAGCCAAAGTTAAAAGACCAAGAAAAGAATTTTAAATGTGCATGCAAAATTACAGTCCTTTAGTTCTGTTTCATATCAAGTAACACAAAATTCTGCCTTTTAATGATGTTCTTAGTTTGTATACAAACACAAAACAAAGATCGATGCTGAACATGTTTTGCGAGTGAGCGGAATGTTTCGAGGAGAGTGAAAGATAAGAAGTAAAAGAAAATAACCACCTGGTTATGCACACAATCAAGATGATTTAAGCCATTAAAAGCTAGGTTCTTGTTTATCAGTTTTGGAAAGTAAGATATATTGATATACAAAACCATAAAATGAAGCCAGTTGTTATTCTCTCCACACTCATGCTTTGTATGTTGACAAATTAAAGGAGGTTAAATTAAAAATAATAATACATTCATCTAAATCCCTCTCTAATCTGTGCATGTTACTTTTCTTTTCAGATGCCAATCTGTTCCGAAAATGTGTGCCTTGGCTCTGTGGTGATGCCCAACCAGCACATCCGCAAACCAGATGAAGTCCGAACTAAAGAAGAGCTTCTTCCACTGGCCACCGATTTCATAGACCAGTACTATACCTCTATCAAAAGGCAAGCAACCTGTGTGATACCTAGACAGAGATTAAGTCTCAGAGCATGTACCAACGCAAACAAAATTCTGTGAAACAGGAGAAATAATAGCAATTTCTTATGATGTTGTGCTGTTTAGGTTATTTGTGTTTTTTTATTCTTATAGTACTATACAGTGTATTCTTTATTCTAGTCAAAACAATATGCAGAACAGAGTAATTCCATACAGGACTGACTGAAACCTAGACAGAGACACATCATTAGGCCAAAAGAAGATATGTACCTGATCTTTTATTTTATGATACCCTGTCCTGTCAACAGGTATGGATCTAAAGCCCATGTGGACAGGCTGGAGGAGGTGACCAAGGAGATAGAAGCTTCAGGAACTTATCAACTCAAAGATACTGAACTGATTTATGGAGCCAAGCATGCCTGGAGAAATGCTGCCAGATGTGTGGGAAGGATTCAGTGGTCCAAACTACAGGTAATTTCAGAATGCCTGAAATCCATGAATGCTGTTGTCTAAGATTTGTGCTGTTAATGTTTTTTTTCTGACAGCTTGTCAATTAATGTAGACAGTTATATAGATGGATACATCTCTGCCAACATTTAGATGTTTTCCTATTATGCACTCATAATACTTCAGACTTCTTGTTTTTATATTTGCTTTTCAGGTTTTTGATGCCAGAGACTGCACAACAGCCCATGGAATGTACAACTACATTTGTAACCACATTAAGTACGCCACCAACAAAGGGAATCTGAGGTAAACACATACATATAGTGCAAAGTGCTCAGCTCTTTTCTCAAGCCTTCTTTTCCTTTATTGTCTTTTCTTTGATTTGGTACTGCTCGCCATGTATTCCTTCCACTGCACTTGTTCCTCTCTCCATGTGTAGCCCCCATCACGCCACTCTTTCTCTGACTACCCTAACTTGACCCACTGTCCCATCTGTCAGTATTCTCTCTTAACGCTGTATCTGACACTATCTGCAGCCTGTCTATCTATTTGTCAGCATCTCAGCACCAATCATTGCCCTGTTGGTAAAGTGCCAGACCTTACTAACAAGCAGTCATTTGTCAGACCTGCAAAGCCTCACTCACTTTCTGCCAAGTCCTAATCACATGTGACACCTCACATTTACTTCTTGGATGATGGATAGCTTCTGACTCATTACTACACTTAGCCTGGCCTAGGGAAGTCAACTCAGATATGCATGCTGAAAAGAGCCAATATAATATCCAGTCCACAGCTCTCTGGATGGCTGGCTTTAATATAAATGGCCACAGATTCAGAAATAGGAATATAATTATCATATGGTGAATTGAAAAAAATAACTTGGTTCTAAATAACTCCAAAAAAATTATCATATAATAGTATCTTATTTTATTTTTATAAAAAATACTGTGCTCTTGTATGATACTCTTGGTCTACATACTGATAATATTATATAAAAAGTAGCACTGTACAAGGTAACAAGGTTTAAAAAGGTTGCAAATAAACAAAACATTTCATGTTTCTGAATATCTACCATTTTTCTAAAAACTCTATATAGTCATAAACTATTTATTAATCCTTTCAATATTAGAAGAGGAAGAGAGCTCACACATTTTAATTACTGGCCTTAAACCTGTCAATTATTCATTAGTAAGGAACTTATGAGCTGTTTAGAAATACTTATTAATAACTGTAATAACTCCTTTACATAATAGTGATAACTTTATAAAGAAAAAGATCATTTTGAAATATATCATTACTTATGAAATGCAGATGTCAAATGGATCTGTGCCAAAATTACTTAACACAGGAAAACATTGTCATATACTGTAAAATTAGCACATGTATGTTAAGTTTTCTTATACAACTCTTGGCTTTATTTAGTTCTACACTTTATATAATTAAAGTAATTGGAAATTAAAAATGCAGACTTTATATTACTGATTATTATTTAATGATTGCATCCTTTGATTAGACCAAGACTGGAACAAAGGTGTACAGATGGTAAAATCAATAAATAAATCAGGTTTCTGTCCTGGACAACACACCCAGTTGTACGGCAAAAAAGCAATAGAAATCATTATCCAAGTCAACAAAACAAACAAGGTGGAAGACTGAGGTGACAGAGGAAGCAAAATCTCAAGAATGCAGAATTTACTCCTGATTATTTAATTTATATCACCTCTTTTTCAACAATAAAGCAACTCCTGTTAAAAGAAGTCAGGTAGGCAGCTAAACTTGAAAAATGAACAAGTAAAACATTGGGGTCACTGGGAGATAATAATATTTTGTTTCTATATGTTACTTTAACAATACAGCTGACACCTTACAAGGCTGTACAAGGCTTAATGTTGTACAGATGATGATTATTAACACAACTGGCACAGATTGACACCAGCTGCTTAGTATTCTCCCCCCACACGACTTACAACCAGCTTAGTAGTATTAACACTTTGACCCAGTCACAGTATTAAACGGTAACAGTATCATGTGGAGCAGGCCAAAGGTAGCTAAGCTTTGGCACTTCTCTGAGTCTTTTGAGATGTTGAAATTCATTTCCTTCAAGTTGATTACTGACACAGTGCTAACCATCTGTTAGGAATGTTGAAAATGTTGAGAAATTTCCAAATATTAATATATTTGGAACTTTTTCCCCTTGACTTCAATATGGACAGAACCATTGAATAATAAAAAAAAATGTTGTGCCTATATTGTATATTAATAACATGTTTTTATTAGCTTATTCTGTTTGTTTTTTGCAGGTCAGCTATCACCATATTTCCTCAGAGGACAGATGGCAAACATGATTTTCGAGTGTGGAACAGTCAGCTGATTCGCTATGCTGGCTACAAACAGCCTGATGGACGGATCCTGGGAGATCCTGCTAATGTTGAATTCACAGAGGTACACATGAGGAGTTGTGCTATTAAATGAGTAAAGTAATGTTTTTTTTTCTTTTATTATCCTATTTGTTTGAAACTTACATGTAGTGTTTGGTCATTAGATTTGCATGCAGCTTGGATGGAAAGCTCCAAAGGGTCGTTTTGATGTTCTGCCCCTTCTGCTGCAAGCCAATGGGAATGACCCTGAGCTGTTTGAGATCCCTGAAGACCTCATTCTTGAGGTGCCAATCACACATCCAAAGTGAGTTATGTCTTTCATCTTGAAAATGCAAAAAAAGAAAAGAAAAGAAAGAAAAAGAAAGAAAAAACATACAGAATCTAGCAAAAATAAGAAGAGAGGGGGCTGCATTAAAAGATCCACCCACTCAACATCTTTTAACAATACTTCTAAAACAATAGGGTGCTTTTAAGCCAAGAACTATGATTGGGTTATCGTCAGTTTCCAACTGTGCTGATTATTCCAAGAAAACACTGCTGCCTGTGCTTTATCTGTTGCTATGCCAGCTTTTGTGGTAACCATGGGGCTTGTTAGTGAAATTTTAACTTTCCCCCTGTTTTTTATTCTTATGTGTTCTATTACTTTTAAGAAAACTTTTTCAACAATAGCCACTGTACACATGCCATAAAAGCCATTGATATTTAAAGTGTTAAGCTGCTGCAGTCCTATAATATGTGCAATCACAGTGAAGAATTAGATATTACATCTACAGAAGTTTTCACACCTTCAAAAAGCTATACAACAGGTTATCAGTGCATCACTGCATGCTACCGAGAATATTTCAGAATCCCTTGATGCACAATTCTCACTGTTAGACTCCCCTAAAATTGGCATCTCTTGCTCCATACCCTGCATCAGCTGGCCTTGAGCCTGGCAGCAGCTTGGCACAGGCCAGGACCACCAACGGTGTCTCATCATTACACAAGATTAGACCCAGCTCTGGAAATAATGCACTGAGAGCAGTGTTATCAATCCCCTTAGAGATTGCAGGGAATGAGTGGTGGGAGGTAGATAGAGGTCCAGCTTGCTCTGTCCAGCACTGACAGTAGATTTCTTTGTGTTAATGCTTGTTTTGGCTGTCGTTCCTTTTTAAATTATGTGTCTCAGGAGTAATTACTCGCGCTCTTGAGGATTTTAGAGACCATTCACATCACTAATGAAGCAATGGACAATATCCTAAATTCAGTAGGGATTATAATGAGTAGAATTATGTGAAATAGCAGCCCTTAGCTATCATGTCCCTGTTTGCTCAGGTATGAGTGGTTTAAAGATCTGGGTCTGAAGTGGTACGGCCTCCCGGCGGTTTCCAACATGCTGCTGGAAATTGGCGGTCTGGAGTTCACGGGCTGCCCCTTCAGTGGCTGGTACATGGGCACAGAGATTGGTGTGAGAGACTTCTGTGACAGCTCACGCTACAACATTCTGGAGGTACAGTGTTGTGCCAAAATACAGTCATGTTCCATTGGAAGAAGAGAAAAGAATTTCAGGCACAGATTGACTGAAGCCATGTGCAGAGAAGAAAGCATGTATTGTGTCACTAAATGAGCCTGTCAGAATGCAGTTCTTCTTCCTCCATGTTTTGTTGCAAATCCTTTAATATAAAAGAAAACTTTGGTACTTTATACTTTAATATGTTTACCAATATATTTTTCTATAGATGGGCAAATTTAATTGTAACCTATTTTGTAATATTTAACAATCAGATCTTCAAATTATTTTAGGGCATGCAGTATAAATATATATGTGACATAGCATATAATTAGGAGACCAGAGTGTTTGCTATTTTTGCATGTATCACATTATTCTGACAAGTGAAGAAAATTTCAGTCAGAGTCGTCCAATTATGAAGAGCACTTCAGGGCACATGGGTGCCAGCTTTGGATTTGTCTGTGCTTGCAGTGATGACGAGGGCCATTTGCTTCAGTACAGCATGACCACAGCACAGCAACTCTACACAGAAATGAAATGCTAAAGTTTATGTCACTAAAATTTTCAGTCTCAGGTATGTCAGGCATTTTTTTTTCTGTATTATATAGGAGGTGGCAAACAAAATGGCCTTAGACACCAGAAAGACATCCTCCCTTTGGAAAGATCAGGCACTCGTGGAGATCAATATTGCTGTCCTTCACAGCTACCAGGTATTGAAATCTGTGATTTGAAGTAAGTAGATTTTTAACTTCTTAAAGTTTTTAGACAGCTCCTTGGAACAACAGCGCCTACAGTTATCTTGGACTCAAAGTGGCTACTGCTGAGCAAATTCCGTGGTGAAGTGTGTTAAGCCATGTTTATAACAATTTGTTGGTGTCAAAATGACTAGATATTTGTGATCAAATTATAGCTTGATACTCCACTGGTTTATTACAAGATGTGCAGCTGTTTGTTTGTTAATAGCACTTGACCATTGTAAGCATTCAGTGTATCCATTTTAATGCACCCATGAATAATAATAAAACACTTATTTGGTTGTGACATAATTCATATCCATCCATCTATGCTACCTATTCTTAGACATGCAAAGTGACCATAGTAGACCATCATTCAGCCACAGAGTCCTTCATGAAGCACATGGAGAATGAGTTTCGGGTGCGAGGCGGCTGTCCTGGGGACTGGGTGTGGATTGTGCCTCCGATGTCAGGAAGCATCACGCCAGTTTTCCATCAAGAAATGCTTAACTACCGCCTCAGCCCTTCTTTTGAGTACCAGGTGAGTAAATCATTCCACATACCACACACCTTGAGATCTCTTTGATTTAAGATCACCTGATTTTTCTTCTCCTATGCAAAAGCCTGATCCATGGAATACCCACGTGTGGAAAGGGGTCAATGGGACACCCACAAAGAAAAGAGCCATTGGATTCAAGAAGCTTGCCAAGTAAGTGTGCTTGGTTTTACTTAATCATTCATTTCTTTTCCCTTTTTTTGTCTTTGCACTGTAAGAGTCAAAGCTAAATTGCAACTCTAAATGTGAAAGATCACAAATGATTTGTATTTGTTAATTTAAGGCTAAGCAGGTATTCACTTTGCAAACAAAAGTTAGACACATGACAAAGACGCTGGCGTGCTCAGCAGTGAAATTCATCCAATCAACCCCTTAAGGAGTAATCAGAATTTTGTCAGTGTTTTGTTTGTGTATACATGCACTTGTGCGCGTGTTCTGCTATTATTATAATTGCCTTGAGGAGATGACAAGCTAGGTAATCACAACTGTCATCCATCCGTAGCTGTCTGCTACAGTGAACCAGCCTATTACTAATTTCAGAGGCTCAATAAGAAACTTTTTTTTCTTTCTATTATTCAGTTGGTCTTCATCTTTGCTGCATCTCATTTGCATTGTCTTTCTCTTCACCTCTGCAGGGCTGTGAAGTTTTCAGCGAAACTCATGGGCCAAGCTATGGCCAAGAGGGTTAAAGCCACTATACTGTTTGCTACAGAGACGGGCAAGTCGCAAGATTATGCCAAAACGCTCTGTGAAATCTTCAAGCACGCCTTTGACGCAAAGGTACCCCTTGCTCCCACCTTGCATCATCATTTCCAAAGGTTGAGAACTAGCTTATGTATCGCTGCTCTAATATCTAATTGAAAAAGGAGGAACGGAAAGACACCCCTCCCCCGAACCCCACTCTCTGGTTGATAAAGCTGAGCAGATGCCAGCTGAGTATAGATGACAAAAGGTCTGAAGAAAGAAAAGCCAATCTTTTGTTACATTTTCCTCTTGTCTCATGCAGTAAAGTGCCGCAGGTTGGAGGCAAGATTTATCCACTAAAGCATAGAACAGGGTAGTAGTTTTAAGACAAAATCCTTCAGTGCCGCTGGGTGTGCAAATCTGTATACAAAAACCAAACAGAAACAAGAGAAAGAAGCTTCTCTCAAACACACACTATGGGATTTTTCCTCCCGGTCCTATCTTTATTTGCTCTTCCTGTTTTCCCAGTGTGATCAATCACACAAGGAGATTCATGCATGAAGATTTGTGCATGTGTGTGTCACTGTGAGTGGGCGTGTGCTGATGGATCGCAGGGCAGATGCAAACGCTTAGGGGGAATCTTGGTTGTTGTGGGGCTAAAGGCTTCTTTCTCTTCACGCCTTTGGTTGTGTGTCTTTGAGGCGTATATGCATGTGAAATGCAAGTGCGGCCTGTGGCAGACAAACACCATCATGCTGAGTGGTATGCATCATGGATGCTCAATGTGTGGCAGCAGCATATTATCATCTCGTTAGAGGCGAGGACAGAGTGGTCATTACAACCTCCTCCTCTGCCAGCGGCTATGTGTTCAGCCTTAATTTACACGCTCAAGTCAGCTGTCATTTGGAGTCTGTGTCTAGGAAACAAGAGTGAGATAAACACTACACCATGTAAGTCGCTAAGCTTCCATCAGTACAACGCTCTTTTTTTTCCTGCAGGTTATGTCTATGGATGAATATGATGTTGTGGACCTGGAGCATGAAACACTGGTTTTAGTGGTGACCAGCACATTTGGGAATGGTGACCCACCTGAGAATGGAGAGGTATTTATGAATACTTAATACTTGTCAGTTATTAAGAGCTCAGCAGACACTTCTAATTGTATGTGTTTGCTCTTTTTTGCTGTAGAAATTTGGAGCCGCCTTAATGGAAATGTGCCACCCAACAACAAACACAGAAGATAGGAAGTGAGTTTGATATCTCAATCCAGCTTTTAATGTTTACTTAAGTAATTATTTTTTGTCTCTTGAGTTAAAAGCCTGTGCGTGCCTCTGCTTTTTTCTTATTCTCTAGGAGCTACAAGGTCCGTTTTAACAGTGTTTCCTCTTACTCTGACACTCGGAAGTCATCCAGCGATGAACCAGAAACCAAAATTAACTTTGAGAGCACCGGACCACTTGCTAATGTCAGGTAAACAAAGCAAACTAAACAAACATAACAGGTGTTTATGTGCAAATCTATCCCTAAATTATCAAACAGGAAAGCAAGGAAATCTGGAAGGAAAACTACAAAAAATGCTTATGCTAAATAGGATAGGCACATGCTATGCTCATAGTCAATGAAATGCTGCAAAAAGAATGGTTAAATGTTGGCTTAATATCCAGGCACATTCACTTTGAAACATCAAATGGGATACATAATACATAAATATGCATTTATCATCTAATCAGTAAAAAATCTTTGAATGTTTGATTAGTTTTAGTTCTTTCTGTTCACCTCTTGTGCAGATAACAGTAGAGCCTTTGTAATGCAGGTAGCAGCATAATTGTAACTGTAATGTGATTACTGAATTTATTACAGTAATGTGTTACATTATTGCATTACTAAAACAATGTAATGTAACACATTAAATAAATTGATTACAGTAATGTATTACTTTTGAACTTGGTCCAATCAGTACTGGTGGTAGGGAATTAGACTGCAGTGTAAAGAAATGAATAGCTCCTTTAGCAAGTTAGCAAGGAAACCCTTTAATGGAGATAAATGATGTCAACTGTCACCATGCCTGGTTTAATAAAATTAGCAAGCTGAATGGGTCCACCAGCAATATCAGATTAACATGTATAAAAAATCATGTGGTTGTCTGAATGCACAAAGTTTAGTGAGCTGTTTTGATAATACACAACTTAATTTTTTTAATCAATATATTAAAACCCCCAGTAGATATTCAGTTAACTGTGTAATACACTGTAAAATACTTTTTATTAAAAAAAATAAAGGTGCAGGTCTGTTATATGGAGCTTATGAAAAGCTATGTTTTAGAGCTACGTTGCTCTCACAAGACACCAACTAAACATCTCATATTGTGGAATATGATGGATTACTTTAGGTTAAATATAATATAAATTATTTAGAATGAGCTCAGATGTAAACATGGAGGAGCAGGAGGTTTCTTCCTGTTAAAAGGGAGCTTTTCCTTCCCACTGTCAGCAGTGCTTGCTCACAGGGGGTCATATGACTGTTGGGGTCTGTTTTCTTTGTATTGTAGGGTCTTTACCTTACAATATAAGCGCCTTGAGGCAACTGTTGTTTTGATTTGGCACTATATATATATAAAATAAAATTGAACTGAATTAAGTTGAGTTCTTCCTCCATTTATGTCTAAATGGAGGGTTTTCCTTGTAGCGTTTCCTCAGTGCATACTCCACATGAGGATGGCTATAAAACTCCTTTCGGATAAAAATCTTATTGCAGCTGACAGTTTGCTGATCAGCTAAGGAAGAAAAGACAACAGAGATTTTGCTCAAACTTGGATCAGATGTGAGCTGACTTCCTCACGGCAAAAAAGTGGAAAGAGATGTTGTCTGCCTTCAAAAAACAAAGTGATCTGTTTCATGTTTATGTCCATCTAAACTCAGACAGGACACGTATTTATAAATACATCAGCTGTTTTCAACTGTTTGACATATTCTGAGAGGAAGGAAAGGGCAAGTTTCTAACATGGACACAGTGGTGGTGGTTTGCAGTTGTGTATGTTTGTGTTTTATTTCTTGTTTTTTTTTTTGTTTTGTTTTTTAACACTACCTGTCTCTCAGTCTCTGTGTTTTCTTCATATATGTGTGTCTCTGTTTAGGTTCTCGGTGTTTGGCCTTGGCTCCAGGGCCTACCCACACTTCTGCGCCTTTGCCCACGCTGTGGACACACTGTTTGAAGAGCTGGGGGGTGAGCGCATCCTACGCATGGGAGAGGGAGATGAGCTGTGTGGCCAGGAGGAGTCATTCAGAACATGGGCCAAGAAAGTTTTTAAGGTTGGTTTCCTGGGCTGAGACCCTTTGGGCGTGGTTAAAGGTGGTGTATTTGGAAAGTGTACATTATGAACCTAGAGTTAAGCTTTATCTCAAGACCGATATGTTAGTTACTTGTCAAGTAGCTGTTCATCCCAGTACAATCCTCTTTCTGTTGTTTTTTTTTTCTTGGAGATTATGTATTATGAATTTCAGGAGCGGGACCACACCTCCAAACACACTCATTCCAGGTGTCCCCCACTTCTGCAAGCTGTTCATTCTCGTTTACGTGCCCCACCCTCCCTCCGTCCTTGTTCTCAATTCTTTAACTTCTTCATTTCTATTTAGTGCATGGGGATCTGCCAGGCCCGGGAGCCATCGCCAGTCCCCTTTGAGGCCTTCCCCAAACCCGAAGCTCAATTCATGTCAAAGCATTCACCTTTACCCACTAAAACGCTGTCAAACCTAAAATGAGGACGTGGGCCCAGCTAGTGAATTTTTATTTCTACAAACAGTGCAACAGATCAGATCAAACTGTCTTCCCACTCCTTTAAAACCGCTGCAACAGTCAAGCTAGCATTTAAAATATTGTGCTTATATATGACCTCGACATTGCGATGACACGTATAATCTTGGAGGGTTCCCAACTCTTTTGTTTATCTTCTCTTTGGCTGCTCGTGAAGGCTGCCTGCGATGTATTCTGTGTTGGTGATGACGTGAACATTGAGAAGGCCAATGACTCCTTGATCAGCAATGATCGCAGCTGGAAGAAGAGCAAGTTCCGCTTGACTTACACGGCCGAGGCCCCAGCCCTCACAGAAGGTGAAAGTTCCTCTTGGTACTTAGTTACAAAATGCTTGTGGCAACTTAATATTAAAGGGGAAAGTTCATCTGTACAAAATACCTGTAATTGATCAGCAGTGTGGTAGTACGGTTATTGATAAAGATGAGTCACTCAGCCTTTACGTGACCTGAAGCTGAGATTTGTGGCACTGGTGTGAGAAAATCAAAATGAGATTATAATAGGATTTTGAGAACTTTTCCCTAGAGGTCTCGAGTTCAAAGTACTGGACCAGATTTGAAGTGGCTCTGTTACTTAATTTCCATAAATTAATTTGGTACTTCAGCACCTTCAAACTGACACAGATTGTGACGTAAGCTTGGGGGTGGGCAGACTGGGACCCATTGACTAGTCTGCTCATTTAGCCCTGGGACCAAAGGGTAGCATTCCAGGACTTATGGCTTGGTCAGAGGATATCAGAGGATATTCCCTTCCTTGTTGAGAGAGATTAAAAGGTTGGGATCTGAAGTGAAATGGCAAATATTTCAGTATAAAGTGAGAAATATCAATAAATTTGTTCTGATTCTTTTTTTGATATTACAACAATTTTACACAATTTGGCAAGATGTGTCTTTGATGTTATTAATGATGTTAATGTTTGTTAATGATATGATTTTTTTGAAGTTCTTCAGTTAGAATTTTTTATGTATTTTGATTTGGTTTATTAGTGCTGTGGAATATAATAATATTTGAAAAAGAATCCATGTATTTATCCATGAATACATAGTATTCAGCATAATATGTCTGTGCAGCAACTTTGCTACAAAATCATTGCATTGTCTTTGCCAAAGTAGAGAGTTGTTTACATTATGCCATTATGTTAAGTTTGGATCCTGACTCTCTGAACTATATAGGGCTGGGCTGATACCCTTTTTGTGCCCTTTCCTTTACCCTTTGTGTACAGATACGGGAGTATCTGTACATAAAGCTTCTTATCAATCTCTCCCAGAAAGAAATCAAAGAAGTATTTTTTTCCAAGAAGAACAGGTCTGTTGATCAATCCATAAATAATGTATTATTTATGTCTGCTAACAGCATTATACAGCATTCACAAGAAGAAAGTTTATGGAGCAAAGATGCTTGAATCTCATAATGTGACAGTTGTTTACATTATGCCATTATGTTAAGATTGGATCCTGACTCTCTGAACTATATGTACAGACATGGGAGTGCCTGTGGATATAGGGCTGGGCTAAAACCCTTTATGTACCCTTACCTTTACCCTTTATATACAGACACTTGCGTGTCTGTACATAAAACTTCTTATCGGTGTCTCCCAGAAAGAAATCAAAGAAGTATTTTTTTTCCAAGAAGAACATGTCTATTAATCAGTCCATAAATCATGTATTATTTGTGTCTGCCAACAGCATTACACAGCATTCACAAGAAGAAAGTTTATGGAGCAAAGATGCTTGAATCTCAAAATTTACAAAGTCCAAAATCAAAGTAAGTATGCATTTACACATGAAACACTTTTCAGACGAAAACACTTTGTCGCATATTTGTACGTTTTATCAAAATTGTAAACTAACGTTCAGTTCGTCTAATGGATTCTTCTGGTGTCCAACTCATTCATTGTTTACAGTGACATTTTAACTAAATGGAACAGACTGAAAATGGTGCAATGTTATTTCCTAAATCTCTGATCCCTTTCATAGTCGCTCCACCATATTTGTGCGGTTACACACAAACAACCACGACAGCCTGCGCTACAAGCCTGGCGACCATCTGGGCATCTTCCCTGGCAACCATGAGGACCTGGTAACAGCTCTCATAGAAAAACTGGAGGATGCTCCACCTGTCAATCAAATCGTCAAAGTGGAGTTCTTGGAGGAGAGAAACACTGCCCTAGGTGGGTATTAGCAAAGTCATGCTACTTTGCGAAAACAGTAGGCATGCAATCACGAGAATGGCATTTTAAAATCTGGGCAGGTTGTCAAAATCCAAATGTAAATAAGAAGTCACAGCAGACATCATGAAGTCACACTTTAGCAGGATATCCATGCCCAGAAATTTTTCAGTGAACTGCATATTGGCAAACAGTTGTGGTGACACCGGGTGACTTAACTGTGATTTTCTCTGTGACTGTGATGCAAGACATTTGCTAAACACAGGATTAGTGCTTATTCAAAATTCATCTCCACAATTCAAGCCCTTGTTGTTAACAACTCTCACTGTATCTAATTTTCTTTCAATTCGAGGATCACATGTTCCATACTGCTGCTTGCATTTTGGTTGTACTTTGCTAATTACAGACAACTAGACAACATATCCAAGGGTGTTGTGTATAACGTGTTAGCAAATGCTTATCACACAGAGAAATGGCTCTGATCTTTGGACTGGTTTGATACTGATTCTCAAGCTAGTTCATTTTCAGTCAACAAATTCCACATTGTCTAGCATTAGATCAAGTAGCAGGGAAACAGCATTGCTAAGAGCTTTTGCAGCAAAAACCTCCCAAAAAACAAGCCAGCAAAAAAACTGCACACACACAGACTGCTCTTATAGTTTGTTACCTCATTTTTTTTCTTTCATCTTACACATATAAAAAACTAGTACATCATATGAATTAACTCAACTTTAACTTTATAATTTTCTGCAGGTGTAATCAGTAACTGGACAAATGAGACCCGTATCCCTCCCTGCACCATCTACCAGGCTTTCCAGTATTTCATGGATATCACGACTCCACCGAGCCCTGTGCTGCTCCAGCAGTTTGCTGCTCTAGCAACCAATGACAAACAAAGAAAGAAACTAGAGATCCTCAGTAAGGTAAATTCACTTAGTTTTCAATGTTACCATTTAATAATAATAATAATGGATTGCATTTATATAGCGCTTTTCAAGGAACCCAAAGTTGGACACCAGAAGAATCCATTAGACAAACTAACTGAACCTTAGTTTACGATTTTGATAAAACGTACAAATATGAGACCAAGTGTTTTCATCTGAAAAGTGTTTCACGTGTAAATGCATATTTACTTTGATTTACACTGACCTTTCAAATGGCTGAGCTGCAGCAGCGCTGAGTGCTTGAACTTGTTTTGTGACCAAACACATAAGGGATTTCCGATGTGTGCATGTGGGCTGTATCCAAAGATATGTTCTCCCATTTCCAATCTGAGATGAAAATGTATGCGTATTTTTAGATCACTTTTCCAAGAACTGTTCTATAAAAAGTCACCATGTGCTTAAGCTTCAACAGTAACCAACACATTCTCTGTGTTTCAAAATAAGAGAATATGGCAGATAGTTTTATGTGTCTCATAGCTGATTTGGTGCTCTTTGCACCAAGAGTACGTACAGTAGGAGTTAGCTGGCGCCAAATTAAAGCCGTTGATCGTTCTAACCCAGAGCCATCCCCCCTTGCAGTGCCTCCCACTATTCACTCTCCATTTTTGTCAATGTGTGGAAAAGGCTGGATGAGGCCAAGCAGTGACTCATATGCTCATACACAGAATTATTGTCACCAAGCAAGAGGGAAAGATGGTAGGCTTCTGAATTCAGAAAGAAGAAATTGTACAGTAGAAACAGCACTGCAGAACATGTTTTAATGAGTTAAATCTCAAGTTCATTCCTTACAGGAATAATTGTTTTGTTTTTTAACATTTCTCTTCTTGTTTTTCCTAGCAATACAAAGCAAACATGTTGCCACGTCTGGCTTATTCTCTTCTTTAAAAAAGTTAATTAAACAAATCTATCAGCTTCTTATATCTGTACAGTCCTATGCCCCCTTCTGTTTATCAAGGTTAAAAAGCCCAGGCCCCAAAGTGCTTATGGTGTTAGAGTTTTGCTAATTATGCATTAGGTGCTTCAAACTGTCTTTTAAGCTCATATTGTGGACCACACCAGTGGGTTCTCAATGGGCATTTTGTCGCTCATTAGCAGCTTGAGAACAAAGCAAAAGTTGGTAACATATCAACGGTTTTTTAGCCTGATGGCAGTGCTCTACTTTCCTCACATCAAAATGTCAGCGATGACACACAGAAACAGTTGGGCAGTGAATGGCGAATAGCTCTGCTTGTGGCTGCCTCCTGCTCCTGAGTGAGAAATGTTTACAGATCCAAAATAGGAAACTATCCTCTTCTTTTCAGTTGCTGTGGGAGTTGCATTGATTTCTTAGTCTGAACGACAATAATTCAATAACTTACCATGACTAAAACTATATCAAAGAAATGTCAGCCGATACCTTTGTACCACATTGTCTTTCTCTGTGACACTCCAGGGATTGCAGGAGTATGAGGAGTGGAAGTGGTACAACAATCCCACACTGGTGGAGGTGCTAGAAGAGTTTCCTTCTATCCAGATGCCCTCCACTTTGCTGCTAACCCAGCTGCCTCTTCTGCAGCCTCGCTACTATTCTATCAGCTCCTCTCCAGACCTGCACCCAGGGGAGATCCATCTCACAGTGGCTGTGGTCTCCTATCGCGCCAGAGGTAAGGCCCTGGTACTTGAACTGCTCTAATTCCTGTCCAAGAATTTAAAAGCTGTGTAGGCGTAGCTTCAGATGCTTAGGTCTTCTCAGCTGCCTGGAGAGGTTAATTTTAGTCTACTCAGAAGACTTTTGATAGTCTGAAGTATTATGCATGTGGGTTTTATCAACATGTCAAGAATGCAAATTATACAGATATCAGGGTAATTAATATATTGCAGTTATTGGTTTATTTTTTCTTCATTTAACTAGAAAGTAGTCTGATATTTAAACATCTTTTTCAGTGATCATGTATTTTAAAGTACTAGACATACTAGACATTTCTCAAACCAGTGCAGGCCTGGTATATATTTCGGTTAAGTCAAGTCTTTGCCATGGATAAAAGGCACAGTGCCATAGCTCCTTCAAGGCTACTGCAAGGATTAAAAAAGAAAAATGAGTCAGACTCTCTGAAAACCTTCTGAAGCTACAAGAGAAATGATTGGAAGTTATCTTAGAATGTAAGTCTGCTTTACAAGGCAGCCAAAACAAAACTGTAAAAACCAGAAACACGCACTGGGAGAAAGACTTTACATATTCTGTTTATAAATATGGCCACAAGCACAAACAGTATACTTCAGTCTACTTCACTGCATCATTTAGGCATGAGGCATTATTTAGGGCACGATTTAAGTGTTGTTTTTAGCACCACTGTGGCAGTATATAATCTCAGCCTGTAAAGTAGTCAGTAAGCATTACTATACCTTTTAACTGCTATCTTCTCCCACCTGTAATGTGCACTTATGTGAACATATTACTATGATTGTATAAGCAACAGCTGAATTACTGTAATTTCCCTTTAGAGGAAGAGCGTGAGGAAGAGGGGAAGATGGCTATAGCCTTGAACACATGTTAGGACCACTCTTTTCCTGTTAGTTTGTACGCTTAAAAAGAGTGGGAGGCAGAGGGGAGAGAAAAAGGTAAAGTGCTTGCTCGGTAATCATCTCTTTCAGATGGAGAGGGACCAATCCATCATGGAGTGTGTTCATCGTGGCTTAACAGGATAGAGAAGGGGGAGATGGTGCCGTGCTTTGTCCGAGGGTAAATATCAAAGTGTTTTTACAAGAAATTTTAAGGCAATGCAATCTAATCTAATCTAATCTATAATCTAATTTGCAAAAGTCTTTAGCCAACCCTTTATTTTGTTATATTTTCTAAGAGAATGGGAAGTAGGTGCAGCAATTTACTGAAGCATGCAAACATACACAGGCAAACAGTATAAAAGCTGGTATATCAGGTACAATTCTAAAGAGCTTAAAAGTCAGTATTTGGTAAGTCTTTTTTTAAGTAAGCCTTCTTGTCATTTCTTCAAATATTCTTCGGGAATAGTTCCGCTGACTTCTTGAAGGACATTCAAAGCTCGTATTTGGATGTTACCCACTTTTTGTGATAATGTCTGTCAAGATGATCCCGCACTGCTTCAAGAATGTTGAGGTTCGTTCTTTGCGGAGGCCGGTCCATGACTGGTGGTGTGTTTTGAGTGTTTTTTCTATCCAGGTGTGTTTTTACTGCATTGACAGTTCGCTTGATTGGTAACAGCTTCATTTTTCAGCATGACAATAGATCCAGACATTTTTCCAGATGGTAAATCTCACAGTACATTTCTACATTTATAATTCCATTAATTTTTACAAGATCCCCAACAACACTGGCTGAAATGCATTTCTTATTGCATTTCTTATTTCTTATAAATACTCTTTATGAGATTTTGATCTTCTTCTGTCCTCTACTTCCGCTAAATGTTTATGGACACACACTATTTCCTGCAGAAATATGCCAATTTTTTGTCTAGGAGCCCTTTGAGAATCATCTTTTTGGTACAAAGGTACAATTTTAGGCAGCCAGTGTTTAAAGAAAAGCTTTAAAAGACCTTTAGAAATCCTGGAGAACTGTTGTTCAAGGCCACATTAAAAAATACAAGAAAGTCTGGTTCCTTGGAAACATTTCATGACACGTGAAAAGGTGATGTTTGACAAAGTAAGCTGATTTGCCAAGATAGGTACCACTCTCTTGTCTGCGTGCATGATATAGAGCTAATATGATTATCAATTCACTCCTTAAGACTAAAAGTGGAAATAAAAATAACCGAAATATTTGCTGTTAAAGTTCTCTAATTAGTACCTTTTATCTTTTTATGTAAAACAACTCATTTTTATCTTACCAGGAGTGTTCTTTGTAAAATTTATAAGTTTACAGTGAATAAACAAACTAAATGTGCCAATTAGTGAGTTTTAGAGGCAATGAAAGGATTAGGGGAATCTTTTTTGTGATCAACATTTTATTGATTTAGAACGGGGTTGGGGGGGGGGGGGGGGGGGGGGGGTACAGACATATACAGCACAACTGTAAACTGCAGTAGCAAAGCAAACATTAGCAAACAAGGCATAGGGACAGCAAAGAAAAGACACAAGAACACAAAGTTAAAACCAATTATTGCCTCTTCCAGGAGATAACTCTGGATGAGAAGATTTTCCAAGCGTCAACAGTCGTGGGTCGAGCTTTATTTAATTTTGCTGTGGTATGTTCAAAACCAATAACACGGATAAGACATCGTCTCCAGAATGATTCCATACAAATGTCAGGACAGAACCATTGCTTTGTGATTAGGGGAATCTTGACATCAAGCTATACTTACCCATATAGCTTGATGTCCCCCAACCGTGGCTCAAGAGTTGGCAGTCTTGTAATCGGAAGGTTACCGGTTCGAGCCCCGGCTCAGACAGTCTCGTTTGTTGTGTCCTTGGGCAAGACACTTCACCTCTGCGCCATGGCCAGAGGGGCCAATGGCACGATATGGCAGCTGTGGCTACAACTGTAGCTTGCCTCCACCAGTGTGTGAATGTGAGAGTGAATGAATAGTGGAATTGTAAAGTGCTTTGAGGATCTTGAAAAGCGCTATATAAATGCAATCCATTATTTTTATTATTAAAATACTCTATTATTCCTTTATTACATTTTATAGGCTCCATGGTAATTTGTTGGATGTTGTTTGTGTGTGTGGCATTATTTTAGTGCACCATCATTCCAGCTTCCCAAGAACAACCAAGCACCTTGCATCCTTGTGGGTCCAGGAACAGGGATTGCCCCATTCAGAAGCTTCTGGCAACAAAGACTATATGACCTTGAACAAAACGGTTGGAATTTTCTTCTCCCTCAATCCATAGAGTTACTTTTGACCAACTTATAAAAAGACTTTGCAATGTATTTTCAGTGCTTATAGATTTATTCTTCAAATTAAAGTGATAATGTAATTTTGACACTTGTACTCTGGATATCACTTCTGCATTTCCATCCAGAGCAACAAAGTAACTCTTACCTCTTATCTTCAAGGGATGAAATCCTGCCCAATGATACTGGTGTTTGGTTGTCGGCAGTCTGAGATGGACCACATCTACAAGGAGGAGACCATACAGGCCAAGAATAAAGGGGTGTTTAAGGAGCTCTACACAGCCTATTCCAGAGAGCCTGGCAAACCAAAGGTACAAGCACTAAACACGAAGGAAGTCGCTTGTAACATCTGTCTCTGGCTTGTTTAGGTAGAAATAAATTCACAAATTTGAGATGGCTGGATAAATACTTCTGTAGATATAGTGTATTTTTACTTACCAATGTCATTCTGCTGATACATTTTCATATATACATTTGTCTTTGTCCTCTTTATGCTCAATGCTTCCTTTGTTGTTGTGATTGATTCTTGCTTTGTTTACAGTTCTGTTACTTTTAGCAGTGACAGTCAATACACGGATTTGAAAAGAAGAACAAAATCCACAGAGCATAATTTTTCTTACTCTGAGGTTGCTTTGTTCCTGCGCATATCAGTCTTTAGGTGGCAGTTTGCAAATTTTACTTTGTGTGTAGTGTCCTGACTCAGTTTTTCTCATTGTTTCCTTTTCTGCTATTTTCACGCTTCACTTCTCCATGCACACTCATCATTTCTTCACTGCCTCTCTGTCAGAAATATGTACAGGATGTACTGCGCGAGCATCTGTCAGAGACGGTGTACCAGTGCCTGAGGCAGGAGGGTGGACACATCTACGTGTGTGGGGATGTGACAATGGCAGGAGATGTTCTCAAGACTGTCCAGCAAATCATCAAGCAGCAGGGCAACATGAGCCTGGAGGATGCTGGCTTCTTTATCAGTAAGCTTCGGGTAAGAGTGGCGGAGTTCTCTCTGCAATATCATCCCTGTTATGTTCACGTTCATACTCCATTCTACCTTACTGAACCATGAAGTAAACTTAATTTAAGGGAGATTCTAGAGTTAGTTAAAATACCTGATCAGCTGTGAAAATACTAAATGTAAGATGCTATCCATCATTGCAAAGGTAATGTTGTTTAAGGACTGTATATGGACATAAGCCCGATCACCCACTGGTATGTGAGGTCCTGTTTTGAAACCTTACCTTTTTTTTTTTTAGCATTTTGGCTCTAAAGTGTAACCATATGTTACCATGTTTTTTGGCTCACTCTGGTGTTTTTGCCACTGCAGGTCCATTTTGTCAATATTGGTCATACTATGATCAGAAAGAAGGGTTATCTGATGTTTGCCCATTGGCTAATGACCTGTGATTGACAAGTGATTAACCAGTGTGTATGCAGTTTCACATTCAGACCCGCCCATCTCTCGTCACACCTGGCTTCAAATTACTCATCTTTATATTTCAAAACATGACTTCAGAAATCGATGGATGACATCATGGTAGCCAGCGTCTTTGGCTAGCCTTTTTCATGGTCATTTCCCATAGAATCCCATTTTAAAAGGTATATCTACAGCCTGCTGAAGAAAATGTATTATTATGCTACCAAACACACACACATATCTGGTAAACAGTTACTCAGCTTTGTCTTGCTACCAATCTGTTGTCGTTAGGATGAGAATCGCTATCACGAGGACATCTTTGGTGTCACCCTGCGCACCTACGAGGTCACCAACCGTATTCGTTCAGAGTCCATAGCCTACATTGAGGAGAGCAAAAAAGACTCAGATGAGTAAGTGTTCTACATTTCCAGTATTTTTTTGTTTCTTTTCATATTTAGTATGTTACAAAACTGTTCTGAAATGTCAGTAAAAGTCAGAAGAATCTTTTCTTTGGTAAAATATTTTTCATGGGTAAAATAAATGACTGATGATTCACTGTGAATTCATGCTAACTTCTAATTAATCATGAGGAAAGGCTTTGTGAAAATCAGTTCTTTATTTAATATTAAGAAAATTTAGAAAATGTATAACATTATCAAAAAAACAAACAAATAAAAAAAACAGAAAAGGATTCATATCAACTATTTTTCTATTGATCATTCACTCATTCACATCCGTACAGTAAAATCAGGACCAATTACCACTGTGGAAAAGCCCATTCATATTTATGTCAATATTGCAACTACAAGAGCAGCTTTATCTCAGAAACATTTGTAAGTCAACTTCAATCTGCAACCTGTAGTTGCTGGCGACAACAATGTGTTGTCATCACTAGCTTCAGATGAAAACAGAGCAGGTAACCATAGAAACCTGTGGAGAAGAGCATTTAAACTAACAGGATTAGAGTGAAAGCGAGTGGCTCTGCTCCATTTCTGTTTTTGTTTCCAGCGTTATTTGTGCATATTCAAGATTAGACACTTCATATACCCTCGCCATAAGAGCAAAACAAGGGCCCTACATAGCCACTATGGCTCATTAACCACCAACAAAATGCATCACAGACGATGGTTCCTGTGTGGATTGTCACTTGAATTTCACATTCGGCCATCAAAGCCCCTGCTTGCTGGATGAGTAATGACTGTAACATCTCTATTTCCATGTCCCTGTTGCTCTTTCTGTCTGTCTGTCTGTCTGCCTGTCTGTCTGTCCTTCGCACTTTTTTTCTCTTCAGGGTTTTCTGCTCGTAGGTTGATGAATCGACAGGCTTTCTGAAAACAACAAGACACAGCACCGCTGGTTTACTAATACTGTGCCAATTTTTGTACTGTAAAAAATGGGTTTGTTTGTGTTCTTTTTTTTATATACCATTTTAATGTTTCTGTTGGGCTCTGCGATCTTGTCTGTAGCAAGTTGGAAATGTTCTGTTCTTTGAGAATCTGTTTTTGCTTGTTGATGATACTTCCAAAAATGATCTAGTGTAATGACCTGCCTCATTGTGAATGCATGACCAAGACAATATATTCAAGAAATATAATATACTCTGTGTTATTGTTACTGTTAAAAGGCTTTTATTGAGGTTTTATATTTGCAAGGAAATGTGTGGCATAGATAGTAAACTTTCATTTCTGTGTGGATTAAGTCAACTTTACTTGTTGGGAAAGTATAAGGACTGCTCAAATATATTTGGACTGTTTTTCATTATCAATATCAATCTCTTTAGTCCTTGACTAAGAAAAAGAAAAGATGTATAGGCATGCAGACAGAGAAACTGAAGGACACGTGCTGCGGACAAATTTAACGTATTGACAGGTATCCCTGAATAATGAAAACATAAATTCTGCCACTGCCTCCATAAACAGATTACCTTGCTCTTCATTGGCAATTCTTCAAAATGCATCAGCCTCTGTGCGAGTGCCATTTTTCTTAGTGTGCTCATTCTGCCATAACATCATAATCTTTTGGGTCCCAGGTGGTGTTTGCTGAAACTGCAGCACTAATGTGCAGGGCAGCCACTAAAGACCAAACGTGAGTCAATATATCTTAAAAATAAACTTCAATGATAAACTATTAACAAAAATATAGGTCTTGAGGGCTTTTTAATTTAACATCTAAATCGTACTATGTTCAATGTGGTATAACGTGTTATAATGTGTTAAATTCTAAATGTCGCGGAGGATTTTTTTTATTTTTCATCAGCTGTTTGGAATAAGCTGTAGAGTAAATGACTAATCGGTGAGTAAATGAATAAGTAACAACTTAAAAGAATTGTTCGATATCATGGAAAATACATTTATTCACTCCAATAGGCTATCTCAGTGGCAGCTGTTTAAAACTTTGTTAAGATGTGTCCTAGATTTTGTTGTGTTTCATTGCAGCAAAGGTTGTCCAACTAAAACACAAGTCTGAAGAGGAAACGTATTTATGGGTACCTGATGTCCAGAATTAAAATGCTGCTGATATCAACAGATTGGTCTAGCAAGGCTGTTTCCCCCATTTCCAGGTCTTCTTACCCCTAATTGCCCATAAATCAAGTTTACTATTTTTACACTTTGGTTTTTGTACAGAATAAACTAATTAAATATAACATGTTACTCAGTGAGCTTTAATCGTGCCGTATTTGCGACCTTTGTAGAGAGCCTGTTTCCAGTCTGTATGCTAAGCTACACTAAATGGTTCTTGGCTGTAGCTTTGTATTTGCTGTAAAAACACAATATTGGTATTGATCTGTTCATTTTATTCTCAGTAAAATAGAAAGAGCCTTTTCCTTAAAACTCAAGTAATCCGTAACAAAACGTTGTTACTGAAGGGGAAAAGATGCTGCCCAGTTCGTATCTGACAGCTGTCAACTTGCTCCACTTATCACCTATTGAGCCTTTAAAATATCTATTTAACAGCATCATATCTCCTCTGCCTCTTGCCTTACATTAACACTTTGCCTACGTTTATGCATTCATCCTTTCAGTTTTTTTCTCTGCATGTTTGTGCTACCTTGTGGCTCACGCGCCACCCCTTCACTGTGACCTGACATCTGCTCAACGGCATCAGCACGCATGTGTGTATGCATGCATATGTGTGCCCTTGAAATTATCATAAGTGTGCGCATCTCTATATACGAGTGGGTGTAAAACATGCATGATCTCAGGTGTGTGTTTTTACATGATTATTCTACTTGTCTGTTACCTTGTCAAACTGCTTCGATTTTTAAAATAAGCATGAGTACCCTGCTCTGAGTCACACAAGCCTGCAGATTTAATGTTACAGATGGTGTTTTGGTAACAGAAAGCTGCCCACATGGCTTTTAGTTTTGATCGCAGCAGTTCGGTTCTATTGTTTTAAGTTCCAGCGAAGTTTCATCCAGAGACAAGAGGCAATCACACTGCCACTGTGGTCATTTGCTGCTTTCCAACGAGTCAGGGTTGTAATTTGAAAATGTATGTGCAGGGGCCACATTGTTTTTTTGATCACCCACTTTGCATTAACCTGTGGCTTTTTCTTGTCAGCTTATGTGTCTTGTTTATTCCCTTTCTTTGTCTTTATTTCAAATTAAAGATAGCTGTCAGCATGACTAATTGATTTCATTGTGATTTTTAAATGTCCCTTCCAGCTGCTGAGAGTACTTTTTTGGTTTTCTAATTTTGCTATGTTATAGTTGGGAGATAATGGGTGGGTCCTATTTTCCCTGCTGTTGTTCATTTTGGATGAATGTCTGCTCTGATTTATTTAAACACATTTAGTTGAACTGGAATGAAAGCTGTCAAGAAAATGTCTGTTGTGTAAAATGTGCAAACAGAAAAGAATATTATATATAGCTTCTATACATATATATAAATATCAAAAGACAAAGTATAAACTATAAAAACTACCACTACAATCTTTTCTAAGAATGTATTTTGATTATGTAAATGAGCACTTTGATTCTGCTTGATTTAAAAGGAACAAAAAAAGGCCTATTCTTTGTCGTGTCTGTCACATCCTTTAGGTATGAGGGTAAAACAGCAGCATTAAACAAATGCATGATACTTTGTCTCCTGTTCATATTTAAAAAGCTCTGTCTCTTTACCAGCACTGTGTCAGTTAGTGAGACTGTTTTGAGCTTGTCTGGCCTGTCTCACGGGGCCCTGGACTGTAACAACTTTGTTGAGAGGTTCTTATTTTTCGGTGTTTGCGTATCGCTGCTGCTATGAACAACTCTGATCCAATCAGCCTCTGCTATAATGACCTTTGTTGTGTACTTAATTGAGGGTATTCCATTTAATGCATCAGCTGCAAGGACTTTGCATTTACTTACAAATAAAGAGAAACATTTACAGAATATGTAAACACATTTGCTTGGTTTGTTTTTCTTGTTTATATAAGAAAGAAAGCAGAGTGGAAAGGTTTATTCAGCCAGTAGAAAGTGTTTAAGGTTGAGGCATTTTAGTTCGGGGGTGAGGTGCTCAGTTTATGAAGCAAACAATCCATTTACTTCCCCCTCCTCCTTTTCCTCCCCCTGTAAATGTTGGTTGTCATGGTTGAAAGAGTCGGCACTCAGAGTACTGAGAGTGCCATGACAACCTGTCAACAAATCAAGCCATCCAAACATGACAAAAGAACTCTGATTGGTGACTTACAGTCAGGTAGTGAAGCCCTAGCCTTTTTAATTACCACAGCAGAGTTTGCCAAGACCTTTAAGTAAGCTCTGTTGCGAGAAGACATAGTGCACCAAATCCTGCTGAAATTCAGTGCAGTGATTGAGCTCACAACGCAAATATTTTACTTGCCGTTTGGATCTAAAAGCACAAAAAAAAGGACAGAAGGAAAAAAGAAAGAAATTACTAAGGAATTTCTGCATAAAGGTAGCAAAATAGTTGTCTTAGTATCAATATTACAGCTATTATCAGTGTCATGCTTCATGGGAAGAAGTTGGCCAAGCAGGTGCTGCTGCCGTCTGTGCTGGAAGACGATGACGCAGAAACAGAAAGTGGGAAGCTGCAGCTGGGGGAGGTAGGAAACCGACTATGCAGCCAAGTTTGCAAACTCTTGAGCAAGGGAAGTGTGAACGACCAGGTAGGTAAGATTGGATTCTTGAGACTGTTCAAAGGCAGAATTTCAAAAAGCTCGAGATTAAATAAGATATAGGAGACGGACTTTGGGTGAGAACTGAAAGCATGTTATAGACCTGTAAGAGCATAAAAGAGCATAATAGGTTTTAGAAATTGAGATCTTAATCAAATCTCTAGGCACGTCTAAGCACTTTCCTTGCCCTGGGCAAGGAAACACAGCCTCAAACGTACAGACTAAAGACCTGCTGCTTCCTTTTATAAACTGCTCTTTTGACCTGTGTACTCACATGAATGT
The DNA here is from genome assembly GCF_018398535.1 of Haplochromis burtoni. Classification (NCBI taxonomy): domain Eukaryota; kingdom Metazoa; phylum Chordata; class Actinopteri; order Cichliformes; family Cichlidae; genus Haplochromis; species Haplochromis burtoni. Next base: position 764,482 of record NW_024582472.1, read on the forward strand.
ATTTAAAAGGAGGGCCTCAAAGTCATGTCCTTGTGTTTTAATTGCACTTTTGGGTCCCACTGTATGAGAAATTCACTATCAGAGCTGTGCCCGAACATGTGCAGGACCTGTTCTGCTATGCTAACTAATTCTACTTATGTATTCTGGAAATAACAATATAAAGCATCACTGACTGAGACATATGTGAATGTACCATAAGCTTAGGAATAAAAGGAGTGAAAGAGAGCAAAAATAGCTTGTGGTTGAAGAGGTTAAAGAGAGGTGGGAAGAATGGAGTGGGAGGATAGGGAAGTACTTTCAAAGATTATAAAAACAGAAGGATACGATCTTAAAGACACAAGCCCACACTGATGAACTAAACACTGTAGGTATTGGTTTTATTCTCCTGGCAGTAAAATCAATCAACTCTGCTCACACAGGCAGCGTACAACAGACAGGTTTGACGAGTCACGATGTCTTACTTTCTCATTTTCCATCTAGCCAAGAATGAGCCAGACAGAGGTTGATATGCGTGGGCCAAAAGACCAACACTCAAGCCCTGACAGGAACGTGCTAGACGGAGGCATAAGACACGAGGAAGACGAAGAAAAGGAGCCTGAAGTACAGGAGTGCCTGAGCTCTGATGAGGACTATGATACAGATTTGGAGCTCGAAGGTATAATTTAATTTTGGCAACCAAAAGGAGATCAATTGGGTGGGAATGTTACAATATTTTATCATGTTTTGATAGCAAGTCTTAATTTGCTCTTGTTCACACCATGTAAGATAAGGCAAAGCCCTCTTGTCACCCATCTGTTTTTTTTTCCTATCTGCCTTTCCATTTTCTCAAACACCAAATGACTTTTAAAAAAAAAGACACTCCTACATGCACCCACCCACATATGTGGAGTCCTATTCTGCATGTTAATGATTTCATCTCAGTCTTTGTGTCAGGCTTCCTTTTCACCAGAAATGAAAACCATCTGGTATGAATGAGCTTTCCTGACAGGGCAAAATCAACAACAAGGGATATTTCAATGTCCCACTCAAAAGGTCCTTCAATGGGAAAATGTGCAATATCACTCCTTTTTACACAAAAGGTACGGAGCGTGAACGACTGAGACAGAGTGCTGTCTTTATGTTGCAGGTAAGGAGGCGGCATACGATCTGTCGGGGCAGACATGCTACATGACAGCGTGTAAAAAGTTCCGGGTGGTCCCTGCCTCTTATTTCCTGCAGCATATGCAAAATAGCACGCTGGTTATGATGCATCGTGGCCTGGGGCCTCAGGTATAGTAAAAAATAAGGCAACATTTTTAAAATTATTAGAAAGACAAAAAGGCTGATACTTTCATGGAAGGCTTTGGAGTTTGAGTTTCTGGTGACAAAAGAAAAGATTGTCAATAGTGCAGGGGAAGATGATTAATTTCTTTATTCTGTAGCTCTTTTTCTCCCTAAATGTTCCTATTTTATTATTGTTTTAAGAAATATGTTTATTGTTAGTTTCATAAGTAATAATAATGCAATAATGATAATAATAATATTACCAACAAAAACATTTATACATGTTATTAATAAGCGCATCTACAGTATTATGAAAAAAAAAAGTATTGGGCCACCTCTTAAACCTTTAAATGTCATGATGATAGGGAGAATTTTTAAAGTGGTCTTGAACAGTTCTCCAGGGTTTCTGAACGTCTTTCAAAGGCTTTCATTGGACATTGGCTGCTTTTTCATTTTTAGTCCAGTCCTTTTACCTGACCATTTTCAGAAGAATGTTTTTTCTGTGTTTAGTACTGACCTATGAATCACTCAGGCACAATGAATCAATGAAACAGTGAACTCATTTTAAATTTTATCTTTAGGCACTTTGTTGCTATCAGTTGGTTGTAAAATACATTAAGTACAGGAATAAATTAAGTTACCACAGTGATTTAGCCAGGTACAAAGCGAGACACTTTTGTGATACAGAAAAGTCTCACTTTAAATTCCAAGTAGCTTGCAAAACCATTAATCTTAGTTTGTAGTGCACCTGTGAAACTTACCCCTCCTGGAGCTGGGTTCTGCCAAAGGTTTCTTTCTGTTAGTCCTGTAAGTCTAGGCCACTACAAAACCTTCATTTTTGTCAGCTGTGGTTTTTGTGAAGACTGGCTGTGTATCAGGCAGGAGTAGGACCCAAAAGCAGGACATATAAACACAAGGGGTAAACTAAAAGCAGCTTTATTTAACTGAAAGTAGGTACAAAAGTCAGAAAACATGTAAAAACCACATCAATGAGACTTCAGGGGCAATATACTGCAAGGGAGGGCAAAACAATGAGGAACAACACCACAAAAAACAAAGGGAGATTCTGATCATATATACATGTCAGGTAATTAGGATTAGAACACAGCTGAACAGAATCTAGCTAATGAGACAAGGTGGAAGGAGGAGGGTTAGGAGACTATCAAAATAAGACAGGAAGTAACACACAGACTGAGAGCAAGACAGACACGTGAACTTAAATGTAATGGAATGAGTTTCCTCCATTTGTTGATAATGACTTTCACTCTAAGGCTTTGTAATTCTTTTTGGACAAATAAATGTCAATGATTTTGTTTCCCAGCTGTTCTTGACTTTCTTTAAGTCACTGTATGATTTGTTGTTTTTTCTATTTAAGCGATTTATTGATTTGACAGGTGTAGCAGTAATTAGGCAAAGGTATGGCTAAAGAAATTAGACTTAGCTTTTCAAAAAAATCTGTTTTTTCACAGTTTATTCATGAGTTATAAATGGGGCAATTATTTTCTCACTTGGGGCCACGTAGTTTTGGATAATCATCACATAAAAACTGCATTTTGTATCTACGCGGACAAATATGCCAAAAAAAAAAAAACCAACCCCAGAGAGAGAGAGAAAATAAATCAGGAAAGAGCCAGAAAAACAGTGTTAGCATAAAACTAAACTGGTAGTTTGGCTGCAGCTGGCTGTTATTTTCAGTGATAGAAAGTAGTCAACTGGCCACTAGACACTACTGAGGCCCAGCATTTCCCTCAAACCAAAAAGCAGTACCAAGAGAGGAAAAAGCTGAATTTACATTTGCCAGGTGGCCAGGAATACAAAGATGTCCTCTGACCTAACAACATTCTGCCCTACTTCGTGTTGCAATTTAGTTCTACCCAAACAGTAAAATCAGATATTGCGATTTTAAGGTATTTAAAAGAAATAGTATACTGAAGGTAAAAATTTTAACTGCTTTCCATCAGCTTTGTATTCATTATATTCTGTGCAATTTTGGGATTTACAGTAATCAAACTATATTAATATCAGAGTTAGAGTGTTATTACCCCAAAAACCACAAATTAAACTGGAGACTGAAACCAAACCTTATTTAAAAAAAAAAAAAGGGGGGGGGGGGCTATTTCAATAATTGAGTAATCTAAGTAGTTAGAAGTTAGAAATTTAAAATTTAGTTTAATAAATTCAAGTAGTTTTAGAGTTTTGTTCCAAACAGACCGCACCAGAGAAACAGCCACACTTTGTTTAATTAATATAGTCTTTGCAGCACTTTATGATTTCTCCCTTAGTGCATTTCATTTATTAGACCTGTCAATCTACACCCTCAGCAGATATGCCTGGAACATTTCAAAGCAGACAATACAGCTAATTTTTTTCACAGTTTTTAACCTTATCAGGGTCACTGAAAACATTTTTATCTGGTGTTAAAAAGTCAACACATCATTCAACATATTTCTTTCTGGCTTTAAACAGACTTTAAAGAGATGATTTTCAAGCTATTGAGGGTTAGGTACCAAAGAAAATGATGACACCATTATAAAACTGAGGTCATGCTGTATTAAAAACTGATACAGAAGGTTCAGGCCCACCCCCACAATCCTTCTCTTTTTGTGTAGAATGGAAGAATATCTCCCTTTTCTCTCCCTGGCTCACTCATCAGATCAGTTTCACCTGATGGAGGATATTTGAAATGAACCAACTGTGCAAAGGTCCTCACATGCATGTGAAAACATGCGTGTGAGTACCAGCTAGGCATGTTCAAAATGATTATCTTGTAACAGTATTTTAGATTAATCCAGGCTTTTACTCAGTGTTACTAATTCAAAGTCACATGGCTCCTTCAGGATAGATGATCATGAGATCACTAGTAGTCAGTTCTGTGTCCAAGTCCAGCGCAGAGCGAGATTCAAAGATTTCAGTTCTTTTCCAAGGACACGGAACATAAATGGATCATCCCCAACACTCAATCATCTGTCTCCTATTGTGCTGATCCTCCTCCCAACAAAATACTTTAAACCAACCGAGGCAATCAAAACTTCAAAGGTTCACTGTGGTAGCAGTAGTAGTGATGCTACATTGTAAGTTTTATTAATAAAGTAAGCTATTGCTTCTTGGTGAGAAAAACACAAACAAATAAACACCATTGCATTGTTTAGATCATTTTCATTTCCATGCACTGACTGCAGCTTAGATTTTTTGAACAAGATGATGTAGCTGTAGATGATAGTTGATTTAGATGTTGCTTATTAATTTGAAGAGCAAGAGCTTTAGCCAGCCTTAAAGCTAGGTATTGTTGATTTGTCTTCTCTCCACTATTTTGTAAACCTAATGTGCAAAGTTTGCAAGCGTCCTTGGTCAAATTTGTGGTAAAGTTCTTTGCAGCTAACAGATACTTATCAAACAAGCAGGATTTGCATTTCACTGTGATGTTTTTCTTGTCTTAGCTAGTGGTAATGACCATTAAAGTTGCAGTAATGGATTTTTAGATGAGATAATAAAATATGCTATCAGGATTTTTACCTTAAAACATGTACCAAATCTACTCAAAACACATTAACACTAATATTGCTTTTCCTACATGATCTCCATACATTTGATTTATGCAGCAAGCGGTATTGTTAATTGTCACATTTTATCCTAAAGCCCCATTACGCTTTTCCTGCATCCCCTCTACAGTACTTGTTGTTGACAGCATTTGACAGTTCCGTTTGTAACAAGATAATCAATGTTATGACTTACCTGTCAGTTGTTTTCATTTTGTGGATACATAGCTTTGATGCTGTAGTCTGTTATATAGACCTCACCAATACTTACTCCAGTATTTCACCTCTTAAGAAAACAAGCTTCTGTTCTTCTATTTTCATTCTATTGATCTATGCTGATAGAGAAAACCTATTTAATTACATGGTCCTGCTAAACATTAGAGACAAGATTATTATAGTGTCACAACCTGAAATAAACAGATTTGCACTACATTTTGTATTAAACATTAACATTTCCATACATATACACATCATTAAGGTTTCTCTATTATTCTTACAATATACTCATTTAAAAAAAGAAGAAGCACAAAACATTAAACAAAACAAAATTTAAAATTGTATTTTTGTCAATTATGACCCCTATCTATCCCTAGTAATCGATACTAATTATTGTCCTTTTTTTCATAGTAATCAGTGTAAAATACCTCTTTGGTTTTACATATCCGACTGAGGGATGAATACATTCTTTCCAAAACTGAAACTGGTCAGGCAGGGGCTTTCAGCTGCTGCACAGTTTGACATTTTTACAGGCTTGCACTGCTCTATAATGGTGTAAATGAAAGTTATAAAAGATAAATTCATTCCTTAACCAGCTCATTCCGTAGGTTCCAGCACCAGGAACATCATTCAGACAGATTAAATTGGATTTTAAATATGTCTTTATCTGTCAAACACAAAAGGTAAAATCAAAAAGTGTGACTTCCAAAGGTTATCTGTTTTATGTCTAGGAAATTGATACGCTTTTTAAATCTTACAGAAATTTACTTTGCTTGCATTTAAACGTGCTATACCCCGATGAGGCAGATTCTGTCCTATTTATCATCAAGTCGACTCAATTAAGGCTTCATGCACTCAACTTTCTCATTAGCCATGCTAGAAACAATAATTTTCATGTGCTGTGAGTTTCATTTCTGACCTACGCCTCCACATCGCTCCCTTCTGCTTCATTTGTCTTGTACAGGTTTAATATTCCCCTCTCTCTCTCTGCCCACCTGTGTGAGTACATCTTTTAACAGGAATGCAGATAAGAATATATACTGCTGTGAACAAACAGAAGAAATTCACTTTGAGGATGGGTTGGGGGGGGGGTATGGTTGTGTACTTTCAGGGCACCAAAGCACTGGCGGTTCCCCTGGTAACCAACACTTCAATACTGCGGCTGAACCTGCGAGATAATTGGATGGAAGGCATGGGTGGAGCTGCTATAGCTGAGATGTTAAAAGGAAATTGCTACATTACAGGTGGTTTTACTGTGATTTACTGTGGACTCAACACGTTGTGTTCTTTTTTTCTTTGTACTTTTTAATGGCAAAGGTGGGACCCCAACATCAACATATTCAACATGTTCCGCCAATAAATATAAAACACTTACCATCTCAAGTTTCTATCTGTTCTTTCTCATATTGCACTAGTTGTATGTGCAGTTTGGAACATGAGAACACTGTAAGGAGAGGAACACCTATATATGGTTCCTCTACATATCATTATACCGAAGCCTTAAAGTCCCATAAGGTGAAATTTATCCTGTACACAAGATAATTGTAAGAACAAATCATTATACTGTGCAAGAAATTTCAATTTCCTGTAGGAACATGTTACTTTGTTGCAATTTATAATAAGATCTTGTGCAAACAACTTCAGATGCACACAGTCACATATTAGAGACAACACAGCTAATCAAGTTTTAACTCAGGAATGTCACGTTGTTTTTATGTATTTTTTATTTTTATAACATATTATATATTTGTCTGATAATTTCCACATTTTGTCTGATCAGTTCCTAACAACATTTAAATTTACAATAATGGATCACACCGCAGTGGGGAATATATTTCATCACAGTATTACTGAAAGTGCAGTAACTAGTTTACGAATATTCCTCCATTGTTATCTTCTTCAATGCTATGTGTCAACATACTGCAGACCAGCTACCTGAACTTTACCCCCACAAAGGTTGATTATCTCATTAATAAATTTACATCTTCACTGTATATGATTCCAGATACAGTAGAAAATGAAAAAGCATCAAATCACAAGTATTTGATTCTCTGGTATAACTCTCAAAAATGCACCATAAAAGAGATAACTTGTAAGCTGGAGTGGAAATTGTCTCACCAATTTAGAAGATCATCATTTAGCAAATAGTTTGTTGCTCTATAAAAATAAATAAATAAAAAATCCACAAAGCTAGAACATCTTCATCATTGATTGAAAAAATAAGAACATTTGAGTTGGCTTCAGTAATTCCTCCAAATCATCAATGTGTTTTTTTAGATTCCATTCCTACAAGAGTGTTCAAAGAAGTCCTACCATTAACCTTTAATGCTTCAATCTTAAATATGTCTCTATTAAGCTACATATCACGGGCCTTTAAGATGGCAGTAGTTAATAAACCACTATTTAAAAAGCTAATTATAAGCCAAGCTCCAACATTCTTATTCTCTCAGAAATAGTAGAGTAGTTGTAAAAAAGCTAACTGATCATCGGTTGAGGAATGGTTAATTGAAAGAGTTTTAGTCAGGCTTCAGAGCTCATCACAGTACAGAAAGAGCTTTAGTGAATGTTACAAATTATCTTCTTATGGCCTCTGTTAAAGAGTCCTTGGGCCAGGGCATGCGTTACTTGCATGGGAGGAGCATGATTCCCCCAGGGGCCAACAGCCAATCACAATGCTCACCCATTCTCTCCTTGCTGTGGCAATTAAAAGTGTAGTCGGAGAGTAACGCTGCTGCAGGCAAGTTATGGACTTGAGTTGAATCGGACTAAGGCGGGCAAGTAACCACATCCTTACTTGCCAGAGAGTGTGTGTGTTCGATGTGGGCTCGTGGCAAATAAAGTTCTTCCACTCTGACATCATTCCCCGTCTCTGACCGGATTTTATTACCAGGGAACAGTACCGAATCACGTTTCAGAGATAGTGGTCCAGGGCGTCCGCTATAACAAGTGGTCCTCGGAGCCGGATCTGATCCCTGTAATAAAAGTATGGAAGAACAGCATGCCAGGAGACACCAGGCTCTTCCTGCCCATCTTCGAGGAGTGACTATCTCCCCCGGGGGAGATCATCACTTCCCAGATCAGCACACACTCCCCCGCCACGTCGGAGACATGAGGAGGAGCCTGGTGGGGCTCATGGATCTCCTCGGTCTGAATCTCCGGTCACTCAGGATAGTTTCCAGTCTGGATGGGACACCAGGGATCGATGGGAAGAGGACACCGAAATGTTGCAGCAGGAGAATAATAGATTGAGAAGCGAGCAGAAAGCCTTGCTGGAAGCATTGGACCAGTTGCGATTGTAGAATGCAGAGCTGGCTAAGAAAAGTGACCAGAGAATGGGCCAGCTTCACCCCCAGGCTACAAATGAGACAGAGCAGTTAGGTGAGCAACTCAACCACCTCAGCAGTGTTATTACTCAGTTGCAGAGTGCATGTGATACACGACCTCCTCAACAGTTCAAGCGAAGAGACCAGTCTGCCAAGCTGGATCGGCAGGCCAGTCCTGGCCATCACAGTGGAGCAGAGTCTGATGGTGGCAAGAAACTGCATGCAGCTTCAATCCAAGGAGTTAAGGGACACATTCTCCCAGGACTTGATATGACAATGCCAAATGAGGGGGCTCTGCGGGAACCTGTTAGGCAGCCAGATTCAGCTTGTCAGCACCCTTAAGAACATATAGCAACACGCCGGCATTCTCTCGAAAGGTACGCTGTTCATTCCAGACATCTTACCCGTCTCTCGAAGAGGATGGCAGCATCGGTATTGGACACCCAGCACTCTCGACGAAGAAGTTGTGATTACTCACCTGAGGGTTTCACCTTGTCAGAGAGAAAACAGCATGCAGCATCATCGTGTCACCCTCGCAGTTTGGACAGGGATTATTACCGTTTCCCAGAGCTGCCAACTGGAGGTTGGGATTGCCCCCATCAAGAGTATGGGTCGCATTACCAGGCCCCTCCAAGACCTGCGCACTCGGAGTACTATTCGTACTCTAGATCCCGACAGCCGAGCTCGGTGGGGGGTCAGGAGCGCTATTATAGGGGGTCAGCACCTACAATCCCATATTTTGTACACCAAAATCCACAAGAGCTTGCAAGGCTGAGGATCGCATTGGAAAAAAATATCCTCCCAGCTGACGCAACAGAACGGTTTAAATTCCAAATACTGGTAGACCATCTTAAGCTGGAGGAGGCCCTGCTTATTGCTGACTCCTATAGCCATTCTAGGCACACTTATACCAACACAATGGATGCCCTCAACCAGGAGTATGGACAGCCGCATCAACTGGCACTCCAGCGTATAGCAGAGTTAATGGACGGGCCACCTGTTATGTCAGGAGATACCAAGACCTTCAGGATGTTTGCACTAAAGGTAGGCTCCCTGGTCAGCATGCTTGCACAATTAGGAAGGAAAGAAATTGTGGAGCTGGAATTTGGGTCCCACGTGTCAAGGTTGCTTGAAAAACTGCCGCATGATTTGAGGTCCAGCTTCCGTCGATATATTCATCTTCAAACCATCCCCATACCTACACTGACTGACTTCTCACACTGGCTTGAATATGAGCTACAGGTACAAGTCGACATGGCATGGTTCAGCTCAAAGAGAGCAACGTTTCTGATGGCAGAGGACCGGAGGAAGTTTACCGGTAAGACAACCACAATACTGTTGAACACTGAGCCCCAAGAATCTGGTGCCGCTCCAACAGTGGCAGCAGCCAAACACAATGGGAAGAAGTATTGTCCTTATTGCAACAGCGTCGATCACTCTTTAAACAACTGCTCAAATTTCAGACAGCTACACAAAGCACAAAGGCATCACTGGATCAAGAGTAACAACCGGTGCTGGTGCTGTGGGAGGACCCACCATGCTGCAGAATGCGATCTAAAGATGTGCTGTAAGACATGCAACCAACAACATCTCCTTGTCCTCCACAAACTCAATGACAGGTCCGCTAAAAATGTGCAAGGCGCCCAGGCCTCTTCTGCAACAACAGGCTCAGGTACTACACGAGTGGGAGAGGAAGAGTTGTACATTGACAAACCACTAGGAGGATGTAAAGTCCTATTGAAAATCAGTTTTACTGAGGAATGGCGATCGAGTCCTAGAGACTTATGCTGTCTTGGATGACGGGTCTGAGCGGACCATCCTTCTCAGCACCACTGCGCAGCAGTTAGGGTTAAAGGGGCAGCCTGAAGAATTACCGCTGAGAACTGTGAGACAAGATATCCATGTCCTCCAAGGGGAGGCTGTCTCCTTCAGCATTTCTCCTGCCTCCCAGCCAAGACGGACCTTCAAAATCAACCGAGCTTTCACAGCCAAGACACTTGGGCTAGCAGAGCACACTCACCCAGTGGATGCCCTTAAGCGGAAATATCATCATTTCAGGGGTCTGGCGCTGCAAGAAATTGACAACGCTAAACCAGTGTTGCTAATAGGATCAGACCACCCGCATTTGGTCACCCCAGTGGAGCCAGTCCGACTCAGCCCCCCAGGTGGGCCTGCAGGTGTCGAGACACGCCTTGGCTGGACTTTACGTGGGCCAACTCAAGGTGTAGTGCAGCAGTTGAGAGAGCAGCAGTGCTACTTCACCACCTGTCAGTCCCCAGGTGTAGACCTGCTGCGAGATGTAGAAAGACTTTGGCAAATGGATGTGCTACCCTGGCGCAGTACCAAAGTCAGCATCATGGTCACAACAAGACCAAGACGGTATTAAGCTTCTCGAGACTAAAACAGAGAGGGTAGAGATTGGGGGAGTTCAACGGTATGCAACACCACTCCTACGAGCTCCTGACATGCCTACCCTGTCTGCGCCAAAGGAGGCAGTACTCCCTCTGCTCCGCAACACAGAGCGGAGGTTGTTAAAGTCATCAGAGAAGGTCCTTTGCTACACAACTGAGATTCAGAGACTACAACGTGAAGGTTTTGTTGTCAAGCTTGAGCCTGGAGCTGACAACACTCCTGCTAGCTGATATATCCCACACCACATGGTGCAGCATAACGGCAAGAATCGAGTTGTGTTCAATTGCTCATTCCAGTTCCAGGGGCAGAGCCTCAATGACCATCTCCTCCCTGGACCTACTTTGGGGCCAACCCTCCTGGCAGTGCTTTTGAGGTTTCGACAGCACCCCGTCGCCTTCAGCAGCGACATCCGTAGGATGTTCCATCAGGTCCGCCTACTAAAAGAAGACCAGCCACTCCTCCGATTCCTCTGGCGGGACTGTAAACGTGACGACCCCCCTTTTGTATAGGAGTGGAGAGTACTCCCTTTCGGCACCACATGTAGCCCCTGCTGCGCTATCTTTGGGGAAGACGTCCGTGAGACTGTGATGCAATCATTCTATGTCGACAACTGCCTCCGGAGCTTGGCGACAGAGGTAGAAGCTAAAGTACTTGTGGAGAAACTACAGAAGCTTCTGGCTGATGGAGGTTTTGAGTTAAGACAATGGGCCAGTAACCAGCCCTCAATCATCAGCCACCTGCCCCCAGAGCTTAGATCAGACAGCGCTGAGCTCTGGATCACACATGGCAAACCTGATCAGAAAGAAGCTGCACTGGGGCTCCATTGGCACTGCTCATCAGACAGGCTGTACTACAAGCTCCACACTGTTGACCATCCTCAAGTGACCCTGCGCACAGTCTACAAGGTTTTAGCGAGTCAGTATGACTGACTTGGCTACATTGTGCCATACACCACAAGAGCTAAGCTTATCGTTCAGCAGATGTGGGCTTCACGGACTGACTGGGATGACCCCAACCTTCCTAAGGACCTTCTCCAGGCCTGGATTGAATGGGAGCAGGACTACATGGATGTACTATAGATTGGAGGTTTAATAGTCATGTGTTCACAAGATTAAAACAAAAAACAAGCCCAATTAATCTTTAGATGGATATGAAAAGTAAATGAGTCATGTTTACTGAAAAACACTGAAGCCAGTGATACCATGCTGTTATCATCAGCAGGCTATCAATCTCCATTGACCACTTTATCATGTTTATGTGAACGATAAAGATAATCTTTTTCTGTTGAGGCTGGCAGAATTGTTGTAAGTATAAAACTGGTTTAAACAGAACGTTTGACCTGATGACTTATAAAAAGTGAAGGTATCACTCAATACAAGATAATGGTGGAGGTCAGCGTGAATGTCTATAAATGTGCACACTTACAAAATGTTTTACTGAGAGACACAAATGTTGACCTAAGGGTGGTGCTTGAAGAAAACTAGCTTATTGGGATTCATCATTAGAGCAGTCTATCCAGTCTGTTTCAGTAAAAGCCAAAGCATGTTGCAGCTGCTGCTGGTGCTAGATAAAATATTAGGGATCAGGAGAAGAAGTTATAATTCAGTTTCGGGGGGGATAGGAATGCCTGTAATCGTGAACCAAATTGCTGGTCCAGTTGATTTGCTGCAGTTGAAATGCACATTGTCACTATATACTAAATGCATCATTTCTCAGTTACTTTTGTGTTTTGTGTTTTCAGATGGTGATAAGCCATCAAAAAATCCAACTTAATTCATTTTTAATTTAAAAATTAGTTGATTAACTTAAATAGTATGCAATAGCTAGGAAGGTCATTTCAGACACATTGCTGTAGTAGTGATAAGACAGTATCTAAAAACAGTGATTTATTTTTCAGATTCAAAAGCTTTATCAAATGCACTCCCCAGCTAAACCTATCGCATTTAAACTGAATTTTCCTCTACCTCCTCCCAAAGGAAATTTACTCCAAAAATAGAGACAGTATGTGAGAAATATGTGAAATTCAGAAAAAATAAAGCAGAGGAAATGATTCATCTTTTTTTGTGAAATACTGTACTGCAATAATGACAATTACCAAATGCTCAAAAACATTTTGAGAGTGCTATTTGGTCTTTTTGGAACCTTCTTGTGTTTAGTTTACTTGCCACTTTTATTGGTCTCTTTTCACCTTGCATGATGTTTCAATTTGTGTGTCAATCCCAGAGGTGGACCTGTCCAATAACAATCTAGAGGTTTATGGAGCCAAAGCCATAGCTGGTATGCTTAAAGAGAACAGCACCCTGGTGAGACTCATTCTGTCAGGAAACCATTTCACAGACCGGTCCACTGAACACCTCTGCCCAGCGCTGATCACCAACACCAAACTACAGCACCTCGACCTCAGCTACAATGCTCTGGGGGAGAGTGCAGGTAGCAAAGTAATTAGTTTTGTAAAGGTCTCATAGTTTCTATAAGGCTGTAGCCTTTCAAAGATTGAAACAGTACCCATGACTCCAGTTTTTATTAAGATGATATTAAAGATTTGTGCAAGAGATACAGTTTTTCACATATTTTCCATTAACAGCACCAGATAACTGAACTTCAGGACCCAGAAATTATATGTTGCATCAATAAATCGCAAAAGACATTAAGGCAGTGTGGGGAATAGGATGTAAATTCTTTTTCTTTGCTTTTCATCTTAATTTGGGCCTTTAAAAAAATCTGCCCTCTGATTTCCTGATTTCCACGAGAAACCAGCAGCAGAGATTAGAAGGCACAGACAAGATCCATTACTAATGTTGGCCTAAGGTGTATCTGCTAGTTTTAATTTTGGTTAGCCAGATAGGATTAAAGGGTTAACTGGGCAAACTGGAGAGCACAGTCCAAAATATTAGTGTAGACTACTATAATTTCCTATATAATTGTCCTGTAATTTCACTTACAGTGTAGATAAAACCATTGAAAATATAAGGCACACAACTATTTAAATACACTCATTGGTGCATAGTTTCCCTTTCCATCTTTTGAAGATAGTTTTTAAAGACAAGCAAAATAATTTATTTAAGGATTTTATTGCCTAAAATCAACGTTATTCTGTGTTTACTTTTCTTTTTTATCTGTACATAAATGAGTAGAACAAAATTGATATAGGATTTTTAAGGCCAAGAGATAACAATACAGAAAATTGTACATACATATTAGCCAGTATTCGTTTTTCTTTCAGACACACAAAACATAAACAGATTTCCTAGCATTTGTTATCTATAGTTATTTGTCTAGAGTGCCCTCTGTTGGACAAACTATGTAATGCCAATACTCATAACATGGCTAAAGAATGTTTCTCCCACTACTTACTTACTTTTTTTTAATCACACGTTATAAATACTGATATCTGTAGATCAGCAAGTAGTAATATCGGCCTTTGTATCAGCACACCCATAAATTGGTTGGATACCATCAATGATTATTTTCAATATGCCAATAGCTGCTGAAGTCATCATATATGCTATCTTTGCTCTCTTTTCCATTTATAATTAATGTACAATAAAGGCCTGTGAAGTGACTATTACTGCAGATTTATTTAACATTAGGACTATACTGTATGTAAGCATGTAAGCAGAAGGGGGGTGGGAGAGGGGTTCTGCTGTCATAAAAGATTTTGCCATAATGGTGCAGCCTTATCTCCAAGCAGTCATAAGACAGCATGCAGCAGCAGATTGTGGCATTCAAAGGTCAAGCACATTTCGCCTTCATTAAAACCTCTTTCAATTATCATGCGGATGAGCTTTGTGACAGGCACCTTGTGGAAGAATGGCAGACCAGAGCACTGAGCATCTGATATAGATAATTGAAAATAAATCTACATGAGGGAAAGGGGACACCACCAAATCTTATCGCTATGATTCATCCCCACATGCTCTATTCTGTATTCCTCAATGCGTCTGCTGATATGTCAAAGTACATTTTTATGCGTTTTAAGCGCACTCTAGCATGTACCAAAAGTGTACCAGTCAAACACACTGACATTCATGCTATGGCATTATGGCTTTTCCAGCTGAGCACATTATCTTGAGTGATTATTAACCACCGAGTGTCATGCAGTTTTTTATATTTATGGAAAATGTCAGTGACATGATGAGGGGTATATATTTTTGTCCAAGATAGTTATCTCTATAGTCGTCACTCAGTAAAGCGTTAAGGGAATATAGTGGAGATGATACAGTGCTTTGAAGAGCAGAGTTTAAAAAAAAAAAAAAAAAAAACGTTTGTCTGATTATGTATAATAATTCATAAACATGTCTAAACTATCTTGTTACCATTTTTACACATTATATTATATTATATAATGTGTATCTAATATATTACATTAGATACACATTATAATTATTCATGAATAATGAATAAACAGACTCACTATTTCTAAACAAGCCTTTATATGAGGATGAGTACATTTCATTGTTTTAAAAATGCAATAATGCAACTATTTATTTTATCAGATTGCCCTGAATTATTCTTATGTTCATTTTCTATTTTCACAAGGGGAATACCTGGGAGATGCTCTGTCTGAGAACACCGGGCTGAGATCGCTAAACCTGGCATGGAATTGCATTCGACAAAAAGGAGCAGTAATGCTGGCCAATGGTCTTGGGGTAATACACTTGGACATGAATGTGTAAACCCTAGATTAGCTTTCTGACCTTATGCAAGACAAAGAAGATCTAATGGTACAGTGAAAAATAAGACTAAAGTACATTGATTAGTTGAAGCCATCAAATAACAAATTATCCTAAGTTAAAATAGCGGTATGTCAAATGAAAGTGGCTAAAAATATCACATCTGGTGTTAGGCATAAATAATTTACCAGTCAAGTAAAAATATTTAACTTCATGTGCATAACCAAAAAATGTATACTTGAATCTAGTAACCCTCCATTTTCTAACTCCACATCCCAGTTACATCAGATTTTGCACAACTTCCCCTAAAGCTATGAAAGGCTTTATATAACTTCCTCATATCTGCATTTGTAACCAATGAAACCAGTAAAAAACAAAAAAACACAAAACATGAAAGTAAGTCCCTCTTTAAAATGGCCTTGAACTGAAAAATTGGGAATCCAATAAAAGGAAAGTACAAAAAAAGAAAAAGGTTTGTGAACTGTACCTTTGGCCACCCACCTTTGACAATATTTATACATAAAGCAATTTGTTTATCTAAACTGATAATGACTGAAATTTTGGCTAAGTGGAGTGGAAACTCCCAAACCAGGGATACTTATCTGGTAAAAGAATTATAACAACATCATAATGATGCTACACTGACATCAAAACCTATTAAGATTAATAATATGGTAATTGCTAATTGCAGACGACATCTCATATCTTGGCTGACTCCCTTATCCTGCTTTGTGAAGCAGCCCCCCAGGCAGGTATTCATCAAGCATCTCACTGCAAGAGAAGCTATACAGTAGTTTTCCTTTCCCTATCTTATTGACCAACATGGCCAAGTGGACCCTGATCACTGGCAGGTGTGATTGATTCACACCCTGGCAGGGATTTTTAATTCAGAATCCATACTTCACTGTCATTTTTAAAGTAAGATATTTCTTTTGTTGAGATTTAATCTTGTTAGAGAACTTGTTCAAGTTGTCCCTTTAAGTATTGATACATTCTTTTCTGTGTTTCAGGAAAATGTTTTTCTTAGAATGCTGGATCTGTCATTTAATGGCTTTGGGAAAGAAGGAGCCAGTGCTTTAGGACAGGCTCTTAAAGAGAACAATGTTTTAGAAGAGTTAAATATCAGGTATGTGTCTTTGTTGTGTTACTATCGAATGATCAGATTAGTGAGTAGAAATTGAGAGCTCAAGCCATGATCATTTTCACAAATTAGAATTCACAATCTTATCTTTCACATTGTTTATAAACTTCCTGGCGAGTTCAAACTACTCTTCCAGACTGATTCTAATCGATCTTAAATGGTGATTACCCTTTTTCTTAAAGAAAGAAATCAAATAATCCAGTTTCCTCTGCCGTTTGCTTAACTTTTTTAGTAAAACAGAGCTTTCTTTACAAATTCACTTGGATGAATAATGCCATTTAAAAAAGTAACACTTTATGATTGCTTCCCTCACACTCCAACACACACGCTTGTTTTCTGCTTTTGTTTCTCGCCACAGTAACAACCGAATACCCCCTGAAGGAGCGATCCACCTCGCCATGGGCCTCAAAGTAAACAAGACAATCAAATCCCTGAATGTAAGCTGCTGAAAAGAGATTGGTTCTAGCTTCACGAGCAATGGGGGGCATCAGTGGATAAAATAGGATAAATAAATGGATCAGTGTACTTCATTTTAATGTAAATGCTCAAGCTGAATTGTCAGGTGCTCAGCTCAGCTGACTGAAAAAGTTATAGAGAACATGCTAAATTGAGTTAAATTCTGCCAGTCGGATACTGACTGCTTGTACGCTCCTGTGTTCGAAATTTTTCATAGCATATGCAAGTTTTAAAATGTACGCAAACTAATGAACAATCCTTGAAGATTAATCAACTGAAAATTCTTTGATATGAGAAGCATCCAAATATTCCTGAAACAAATTATACTGTGTGTGAAAGCATAAAGCTTCACAATAAAATAATAAAATCATTGTGAGAAACTCAGACTAAGCAACAATAGCAGCAGTTGCTTCTTTTAATATGATAGCACACTAACCCAATTGTGAATATAGCTGAAATAGTAGTCCTGGGTGGTCTTTGTCATTGTTTTTTATTTTTTCAGCTTATAATGCTTTCAGGTGGTGAAAAGTCTGTGCTGCCGGCAGGACATTTAAGCACGTGTACTCTCTTTCTAAGAAGCAATTGTTTTGATAGCTGCAGTGTATTGTTTTTAGCATTGTCTTTTTCAGACCTTCTTAAAAAAGATGTTGTTTGGATGGCAGCATATTTTGCCCAATATATAAAATCTGTTTCAGTCTTGATGATTCCTTTCCAGAGGCACGAGCTGCAATTTCCATAGGCATTGATATACCCCCATACCATCAGAGGTATGCAGGATTTTAAACTAAGTTTTGATAATAAGTCAGACAGTCCCTCTCCTCTTTAATCTGGAGGATGCAGGGCCCATGGTTTCCACAATGAGTTTCAAATTTTGACTTGTCTAACCACAGAACAGTTTTCCACTTTGCCTCAGTCCATTTTAAATTAGCTTTGGCTGACAGAAGATGGCATTTCTGGATAATGTTCACATATCTTTGCATCACAGAGCTTTAACCTGCATTTGTGGATGGCACGGCGAACTGTGGTCACAGAATTCTGGAAGTGTTCCTTAGTTCAGTTTCCCTGATAGACACCCTGTCTGTTTTTAAAGGCAGTGCTGCTCTAAGATACTCTTTTCATACCTAATCATTTTCCTGACCTGTACTCAGTTTTTCCAGATGTTTCTTTCTAGTAAGCTATTTTTTTAGCCTTTTGTTACTCCTCTTTGGAGACGTGTTGCTGAATTAAAAATGGCATAATATTCTTCATGAAATAGTAAAATGTCTTGGTTTAAGCATTTGAATTGTTTTCTATCTTCTACTGTGAATAAAATATGAGTTTATGACATTTTTACATTTCATTACATTTTTTGCTCTCTGTTTTATTTTCTTTCTGTTAACATTTTCATTTTGGAATTGTGTTTGGACCTATACTGACTTCATTATTTGAAATGCTGGTTTCTCATGAGCGAACTGACTCCAAACTTTTAGTCATCATTTAAAAAGAGGTGTGTGTGTGTGTGTGTGTGTGTGTGTGTGTGTGTGTGTGTGTGTGTGTGTGTGTGTGTTAAGAAGGTGAATTTGTATCTGCTTCTATTATTTCAGCTGTATTTTTCCTTGTATATTGTTTAGATTGACTCTGGAGAATTACATAATGCAAATTTTGAATTAAAATAATAATAGACCAA
This sequence comes from Haplochromis burtoni, assembly GCF_018398535.1. NCBI lineage: Eukaryota > Metazoa > Chordata > Actinopteri > Cichliformes > Cichlidae > Haplochromis > Haplochromis burtoni. Next base: position 783,168 of record NW_024582472.1, read on the forward strand.
AACCATCCCAGGAATAAAGGAATAAGTTGGCATTTGGGGAAATACCATAGATATAAATGAATGTCTACCTCTACCAGCTGGTTAGTTTAGTGGAGTATAAACACTGAAAAATAGTGGCTCTGTGATTACACAGTCTGCCTAACACTGTCTGACGTGTTGTAGTTTGTCTAATCTGTAGAAAAACTAAAGCGTAAGGAAAAACAGTTTCCAGTTTTATGGGAATTACAAGTACAGCTTTCTTGGCATTAAGCGGTATAACAGCAAAGACTCCAGGAAGTTATTGGTTCCTTCCCAGAACCCACATAAACAGCTAATTATCATTTTTACAAAAAAAATTGCATTCAACTAGTTAATTATTGAATTTCATAAGTGCTCTTGGCTGGACTTGGCTAAGTTAATTGACTAACTTCACGGGAGCTGAACAGATGTGAGAAGTGTACCAATTTTGGCATTTAAATCTCCACCAGAATAAGAAAACACGATGAACTATTTTTTGTACATAGCTTCACTGAGGAGATATGATGATATGAAGGGTAGAAATATTTTTTAAAGTCAATAATAGGAAGGTTCTTCATCACTTGCCTATCCGGAACATAACAATTTTTGCTGTTTTTTCTTGTGTACTGTGTGTAACCAGATTGGTAGGAACCCCATCCTGAATGCTGGGTGCTATGGGATCCTTAAATCTGTACAGGACAACCCAGATTCAGCCTTGGAGACTTTAGACTTTTCAGTAAGTCACACGTCTTAGGTCCTTGACATTTTTTCCAAGTGTTCTCTTATTCACTAGTTCCTCTGTGTATCACTTTCTCTAGGACATCACAGTAAGCCGGGATTTTGACGACTTGTATACAGCAGTGAAAGAAATATTCCCTGCGCTTAGAGTAAATCATGGGGGCCGCTTTGGCACATTCAGCAAAGCAAAAGCTTGAAAAGTGTTACTGTAATTGCTGTACTTTTATGCCAGCAAAGATGGAAGAAATCTTGTCAAAGCCCTATGGACGTTTTCATCAACAGATAAACCAAAGGATGCATGCCTGCAAAAATATAACTTTTAAAAAGATGTCTTTTTTTGTTGTTAAAGAGCCATGAGAGCATATCCTTCTGAATAAAATGCACTGTGAATAAATAAAACTTCTTAAATACCCAATCAATTGAAAATAAAGGCAATTCAGATGCTCATTTTCCAGTAGAAACACCATGTGTGTAGTGTTTAAAACAAATTTATTTGATGAAGTCATAGAAAATAGGCATAAAATAGAGGTATTGAGTATGATTCTTTTTAGATATGATCTGATTTGATGTTATATAATGTCAGTGGGTAGAATGATGGAGAGGATCAGAGAGCACTGTATTGTGTATGAAAAGAAGTGAAAGTGGGTTGCACAAAAAGGATTTAAGTACTGCATGACTAGTCTAATAGAAAAACCAGCTTTGAAAGAACAGTCCACTATTAGATAAGAGACCTGTTTACTGAGGCAGGACAACTCGAGCTGTGTTAGATACATACAGTGAGCTGTCATTTGTATGCATGTATCTCTCCCACACACCACTAAATGATCTTAAGCCAAGTTATTTTATTTCAGAACACTGTATGTAATATGTAATGTATATGCATTTGAATACATTTGACAACTAATTGGTTTATTTTGGGGCTTTTTAATAGCTTGTAGGGATTTGGGTCATCTTACGACTACATTTGCATATTTTTTCATTAACAAATAATCAATACTTATTACTATTACTACTTTAGTTACATATGTACTGTATCATAGAACGCATTAAACCCTCTGATCATTTGGCTGCATGCATCTCTTCCATACAACATAAAATGATTTTGAAATCAGTAGAACTATTGCATATGTGATAAACACTTACTGGCACAACTTCACCTCCTTCCAAAGTACATGGAGAGGAGCGATAGTCTAGAGATTGAAGCTTTTGTTGGGGGTCACAGACAGAAACCCATAAATAATAAAGTTGTTCTTCATACAACAAGTTGCTACAGGAGTTTCAACCTCTTTACAGTTTTTTAGGTGCACCTGTTCAGTTGCTCACCAACTACATGGCAACACTTAGCTATGTAGACATGGTCTAGATGACCTGGTGAGGATCAAACCAACCAACAGGATGAAAAAGAATGGGGATTTAAGTGTTTTTGAACGTGGTATGGTTGTTGGTGCCAGACAGACTAGAAACTACACTGGAACTTTTCTGTATAACCTAAGGATTTCAGAAAGAATGGTCAAGAAAAAGAGAAAACGTCTCATGAGCATCAGTTCTCTTGGGGGAAAAAACCATAAAACTGAGCTATGCAGAAGAGCGTCTAAGAATTGCATAACAAGTTAAACTTTATGGACTACAGCAGCAGATGACCTCACCAGATGCCATTCCTGAAAACACAAAACTAAACACCAAAATTGAACTAAAGATCAGAAAGACATTGTCTGGTCTGAGAGTGTGGCATATGCAACATGAAAGCAATCCTGCCTTATATCAACGGTTCAGGCTGGTGGCAGTGTTGTGGAAGATCTGGACCCCTTATTTCCAAATGAGCACCAGCTGGTGGAAAAGACTCCCAAAAACCACACGGGCTATTGTTGCTGACCATGTTCATGCATTTATGTAGGGTGACCATATTTTGATTTCCAAAAAAGAGGACACTTGGCCCAGTCACGAAGAACTTTAAGAATACTGTTTGCTTAAAGAAAACTTTAACATATTTAAACAATGCCTTCTCTGTGCTGTTATGTGAATGGTGAAATAAAAAATGTCATATAGGCTTTTACAAGTCAACAAGTGCAAAAAAAGTGGAGGGTTGGTCATCCTAATTTATGACCACAGTGTACCCGTCTTCTGATGGCTGCTTCCAGCAGAACAATGTAAAATATTACAAACTTTATATAATCTCAAACTGGTTTCTTGAACATGATAGTGACTTCACTGTACTCAAAAGGCTTCTACAATCACCACATCTCAATCCAGAGCACCTTTGAGACTTGGGGGATCAGTAGGTCCACATTACCCATGTGCAGCCGATAAATCTGCAGCAACTGTGTGATACCGTCAAGGTGTACCAAACAAAGTGGCTGGTGTAATGTATATTTCATTTTTAATAATCCTGAAATACAGGGAAGATAAGTACCTCTATAATTATTAACTTGTGACTATAGTTTTATTGTATGCGTTTAGTTCTTCATTTAAACGCATATATCATTTAAAGCACAACATACGCTGATCTACTGGATATTAGATAAACCACTGATCTTTTGGATTAAAAACGTAGCGTGTGACGTAGGATCAACTAATTGGGTCTGATCGATTGTGCATGTGCACTGGCTCGCTCTTTCACGTGCGTTTTTCAGTCTGTGGCTAGCTGACTCAGTAGCTTTAACGTGACTAGCGGTCACATCACACACACACACACACACACAGAGGTAAACATTAACCAGCACAAGTTGTTTGCGTGTTAAAGAAACTTTTTGCTGGAAAGAAGAACATGGCGACAACTAGGTCTGTTCAGGCTAAAGGATATTTGCTGTACAGGTAAGCTATTTCTGTCAATCTGCACGGAACCAGCAGGTAAACCAGTTTTTGCAGATATAGGAAAACACGTGGACCCATTTAAATAAATGAATTGTTAAAGCAGCAAATGGCAAACGGTTAAACATTATTTTTCGCAATTCAATATCTTTTATGTTTTCAGACATATTGCATATGGATATATTGTATCTCTACATTATGTTCCTATGATACGTTTATGTTTTTCAAACATGGTTTGATCACTTGGAGGACCTCTGAACTTTGTCCTGTCTGAACTTTTTTTTTGCCTCTATAGGGTTACGTAACCACCACTAGGATAACTGGGTCCCAACAAACTGAACATGGGGCCGATAGCATATTGTGTATGACACGTACTCATCTGAGAGTAGGATGATCAGATGTCTCTGTTTATGTTGGACAGCACAGCTCTCCCCTTTTCTTTTCTTTTTCTTTTTAATCCATTGTCCCACACATTGAGCCAGTGCCCCACTGAGAAATCCTAAGCTTTGCTGATTTTGGTAAATATGGTGGAAAGTACCTCAAAGAAAATAAAGTGACAGTTTATTCTGGTAAATACAGTTTTTGTCTGGATGCAATTTTGGATTTTTTTTATTTTTTATTTTTTTTAAACAAGGGAAAATATAGCGTGTTGTGACACAGCATCTGTGTGTCATAATTGGCTAAAATGGTCAGATATTGCTCAAAAACTTAAGCTAACCTATGAATATCATCCCTATTGAAATCCAATGATCATTACCAGATAGAACAGCAGCTAAATAGCTATTGAAATAAAAGAGAACACAGGAGTATATAAAGCACGAGACGTAAGAACAAACTTCAGCTTTAATCCTCTATTGTATTTACTTAGAATGAAGTAGGAAAGTTTGCATTTAAATATAATTTATTCAGCGTATACATGCTAAAAGCTAAGCTGGTAACCTACACACTTGATTGCATGTTTAAATTGTTTAAGTTTCCCCAACATTTCTGGCATGCCCCACATTGTCTCACACAAACACAATGTTTTTACCACATGTAGTTTTGTGGGATTGGTCAACTTATCTTTAGCATATGATTAAAATATTTCATTTAACATTATAATTGGATTTCTTTTTATTCTTGGCCATTTTTCAGCCTTATCCATCAAAACTTTGTGGCTACTAACAAGTTTCTACCTTAGGTAACACACCTCCACAAGACCCATGATGACGGCCTTTCATCAGAACCATTCAATAACAGCCAGATTTTAGAAATGATCTGTCCTGCGGTATTGATTTTAGAGCCAATGAAAATGTTGTCTCACTATGTGGGATGGGGAACAAGGGATGAAAATGTTGTGCAGTTCCACACAAAGTGGGTCAACGGGTTACCATATTTTTTTGTGCCTCCATCCAGTACGCATTTGCTCTGGCACTGACTGAAATGTTATTCAGAAAACAAGTCTTTGGCTTATTATATGCTTTGTTATTGTTGATAGGGTGCCATGGGAAATGCATTTTTAATTATAGCTTCCAATTAAAGCCATTGGCCCATGGGGTTATTAAAAGAAACGTCCCACTGACCTTGAAAGTTTTAGGACTTTAGAATGACAAAACAAAGCAAAAGACTCAGCAGATGACTTTGCAAGTACTAACTTGAAACATAATATGGCTTCCTAATCCATTAGTGGGGATACACCAGCCATACAGTATGAGGCAAATCCAGGATTTGAGGTTAATGTGACATTGTATTAAAATTGGGAGTTTTAAAAAGAATTACAAAGGTCCCTGAATTTCAAATGTAGCTGAGTTTAAGTATGTTTGTCAATTTTACTGTCACTTTTCTTAATGAAACTGCTGTTTTACTGTTTGGAATAATTCATATCACCTGTACTTCTCTTCTTTTCATTGGAACACCTTCTAAAAGTACAGCTTTAACACTTGACAGATTGAAGTTTTACTTCTCTGCTATGTGGGGCAAGAAACTGCTAGGTTAATATTCAAATACCATTTGGAGCCTCTTGGATAGTTCCAATAGTTGTAAAGTGAATAATATTCCCCCTTTATCCACTCCAGAGTGGGTGAAATAAAAAGGTTTTATGGTTGAAGACACAAGCTGTAGCATTCAGCCCACTCACTCATACAGTATGCATATTTTTCATATCAAAGAATATTAGCATGACTATCTTTTAGCCCATATGTCATGCACATCTCCATGTTCCTTTTTAAGTTTTTCTTTTTTATATTGACAACTTCTGGGTTTTTATGTTTTTGCTCCGAGCTTTTGTGAAACTTTCTTTCATCTTGTTTCTGTGTAGGAGGTTTTCAGAGAGCAGCGACAAAGGCTGGTTCCGATCCTTATTTGTGCACAAAGTCGATGCCAGGAAAGATGCTCACTCCAACCTGCTTTCAAAGAAGGAGACCAGCAACTTGTATAAGATTCAATGTAGGCCTACACCTTTTTACTTACATAAAAGCAAGGGTTTAGTTTCTTTAAGTGTTGGGTTACAGAAGGCCAAAGACAAGTGCCTGCGATACACTTGCATCACATTATTGTGACATGGATCCTGTATATGTCTCAAAAGTGAAATAAATCATTTAAATGGAAGGCCATATGACCTCAGAGAAAACTGAAAACAACATGAGAGATGAAAATGGGGCTCCTCTGCAACAGCTTATGCATACACAAAACACTGACAGCAACAAGTAATTCTAAGATAAGATGATGTCTCATGCCTGTAAACTTTAGTGACATCTGAACAATTTGTCTGGTTTTCTTTTAGTCTGCAGACGTAACAGTTTCTGTCTCTCGAACAGAAATCTATCATTCTCTCGGGGCTTTGATCTTTTGTGTTGCGTACATCACACCGCACCGGATTTCACACCGGATTTCAATTTGAACACTCTATCAGCCGTTGCCTATAACCTATTGCAAGTGAATCAGTTTTGTATATCAAGTCTTTGCTGAATCAGAGTGTGAAATTACTTTGTTGAAGAATTTGAATGTTGCTTTTATTTTTTATTTTTTTAAATGCATCCATTTCTGATAGGTTTCTCTCTGCCTTTTTTCTTTTTCAGTTCATGACGTCAAACCAGAATGCCTAGAAGCATACAACAGTCTGGAGTATGTACTGATACATTTGAAATATTTCCTGCATCTCTGTCAGTCAAGTTACGTTTTCAGTGCTTTACTTTCCTTGGATTTCTTTCAGCAGTGCAATAGACAAGTGTGCTGGACTAATTAATCAAGATATGGTCTGAACAAAGTTAAAATCAGATGAGCTTCATGATATAAATGTATTTAAAAAATGAAGTGAAGATACAGCTGAGTTTATATCTTGGATGAATTTTTATGCTTCCTGACTGCCCTCTAGGTGGTTTTTAAGCTAAAGTGAGAGCATTTCCAAACAGCATACACCTTCATTAACTTGTATTTTATTTTATTATTTTTTTTGCTGGCTTTAGGGCTGAAGTGCAGAAAAGACTTCACGAGGACCAGGACTACCCGTGTGAGGTAGTTGGAAGCTGGAATACCTGGTATGGAGAACAAGATCAGGCTGGTAAGCAGTAAATGCAAAAAGACACCTTTGACTGATCACTGCTGCTTTCCTCTATCAAGTTCCCATAAAACACAATTTCAGTGGCTGACTTTCTGCAAAGCTTTGCAGACACACAGATGCTACCTGATGACTCACAACCAGCACTTCACCTTCTGCATATATGATAAATTAACGTGATCATTTAAGTGTATTGTATACATAAAAAGCAGTCAGTAACTATAAAAAGTAATTGCATGGTGATGGAGGTTCTTTATCTCTTAGTTGTGTGGGTGGCATCAGACCTTATGCAGTGCTACAGTGACATCTGCTGTTGTTTTTCTGCAGTGCATCTGTGGCGATACAGAGGAGGCTACCCAGCTTTGACTGATTGTCTGCAGAAGTTGAGAGCTAACAAGGCATGCTGTGACCTTTTTAAACGTCTCTTATTCAGTCAACATTGCATACAATACATACAAGGCCTTTGATTTTCCAGGGGAAAATTGCTTATTTTGTTGTTTTAATTTGTTGGGTTTTTTTTGTTTGCTTGTTGTTGTTGTTGTTTTTTTTTAAGTAAGAATTTTCTTTAAATGTTAATGTGTTGTTTCTGTGGAGAAAAGGCATTTCAGAGGTGCTGTTTTTTGTTTGTTTGATTTTTAAGATATAATATTAATATTCACTTTTTAGTGTTATAAACAAACATTTTATCCTTTTTTAGGAGTACTTAGAGTTTCGGAAGGAAAGGGCCAAAATGTTGCTTTCAAGACGAAATGAACTTCTTCTGGAGTTCAGTTTCTGGAATGAACCCCTTCCCAGACAAGGACCAAACTTCTATGAAATGCGCACCTATTACCTTAAGGTATCTATTTATGCTACACATTTTTAAAATGCATAGCTTGAACATGTGTGACCAATACAACATAAATACTGTTTGATTTGTAGGAAAACTAACAATCAGTCTGTTTCTGGGTTTCCCTAACGTCACTTTTATGTTCAGTAAGCGAGTGAGCCTCTTCAATTTTATTTTTATACGTAGTCTTCCATTTCAGAAGCTCAAAAGTAATTGGACAGTTCATTGACGAGCAGTTTTATGACCAGGTGAGGCCTGTTCCCATTTTACCCCAAAATAATTGGAGGATAAAATTGTAGAAAAGGAAAGACACCATCCAAATCATCCCACGTTGTCTGTCAAATATGGTGGAGGCAATTTTGCATATGGGCATGTAGGCCTGCTAAAGCATGCTTTTTATCTACTGAAGATAGAACTGAAGACGGAGAGACCCAGAAACAAGAAGCAAATGAAGGTGACAGCAGGAAAGGCCTGGCAGAACATGACATCTGATCTTTAGATATATCCTGATTACTTGATTTGAAATCTCCTGTGGTGATTTACAAAGGCAAAATTACAAAAAATATACACATCTGCATGTTGTATACTATTTTTAAGTGCATGGCAGGGTCCACATTTAGCAAAATCTAGATGTATTAGTGTACTGTTCATGTGCTGTTCAAACAGAAATAATATACAGTGGGGCAAAAAAGTATTTAGTCAGCCACCGATTGTGCA